>NW_023260551.1:0-10903 GCF_013100865.1 Trachemys scripta elegans
GCAGAGGCCAGAGCAGCAGCTGGGAAACCAGACAGAGGAAAAAGTGGATAAATCCATTAATTGTTGGGAAACTCACAAAGATGTCAAGGGAACCCCAGCCCAGCAGAGAATCCTCAGGGGAAAGAGAAACAACCCAGGCACTGAGTGTGGGGAAAACATCAGTAGATGCTCAGACCTTATTAACCATGAGAAAATCCAGACGGGAGAGAAACCCTATGAATGCTGTGAGTGTGGGAAAAACTTCACTCAGAGCTCAGCCTTCGTTACACATCAGAGAATTCACACGGGAGAAAGACCCTATGAATGCTGTGAGTGTGGGAAACGCTTTGCTCAGAGTTCAGCCCTTCTGATACATCAGAGAATCCACACAGGGGAGCGACCCTATGGATGCTGTGAGTGCGGGAAAAACTTCACGAACAGCTCAGCCCTTATTACGCATCAGAGAATCCACACGGGGGAGAGACCATATGAATGCAGTGAGTGCGGGAAAAGCTTCACTCAGAGCTCAAACCTTACTATCCATGAGAGAATCCACAGGGGAGAGAGACCATATGAATGCTGTGAGTGCGGGAAAAACTTCCCTCGGAGCTCAGCCCTTATAAGACATCAGAGAATCCATGCGGGGGAGAGACCGTACGAATGCAGTGAATGTGGGAAAACCTTCACTGAAAGCTCAGATCTTCTTATACATCAGAGAGTCCACACAGGAGAAAGACCCTATAAATGCAGTGACTGTGGGAAAACCTTCACTAAGAGGTCAGTCCTTGTTACGCATCAGAGGATCCACACAGGAGAGAGACCCTATGAATGCTTTGAGTGCGGGAAAACCTTCACTCAGAGCTCAGCGCTTATTGCACATCAGAGAATCCACAGAGGGGAGAAACCCTACGGATGCTGTGAGTGCGGGAAAAGCTTCACTGACAAATCAGCCCTGATTGCCCATCAGAGAATCCACAGTGGAGAGAGACCCTATGAATGCAGTGAGTGCGGGAAAAACTTCGCACGTAACTCAGCCCTGGTTACGCATCAGAGAATCCACACAGGTGAGAGGCCCTATGAATGCAGTGAGTGTAGGAAAAACTTCCATCAGAGCTCAGCCCTTACTTATCATCAGAGAATCTGCCAGGGCAATAAGCCATAATTAAGACCTTGTCTATGGTTGTCGAAAGATTTTTTTTTTTCTTGAATACTTTTGCTAATTCCCATCTAGTGACCTCCAAGGCTGTTTGCACCATTTGCTTCACAGTGGTCCCTCAGGGGAGTTGCCAACTTCTGCCTTTTGCAGCTAGGCCTTCTTTGGGTGAAGCCCAAGGTCCTTTCTAACAATAATGGGATTGTACGTCCTGCCTGCCAGGAATGTCCTTCAGACACAGATGGGGGAAACTGGGGTTATCTCAGCTAGCTTCATTGAGGTAAAATATTCATTTCCACTGTGATTTTTTGAGGCGTGAGCTACCTCAGCTATTCTTCACCCATGTCTAGATGCCCAGGTTATAGGGAATGTTTCCTCATGACCTGACCTAATCTCTGTCATTTTCCTAATCTCAACAAACCTTTATATCACATTTATACTCCTCCTCCCACTGCAAAGCAATTGTTAAAGTCACCGAGTCCCTTTTTTGGGGACCGATGGTCTCATTTCCAGTTGTTGTCACGTTGCTCTGAGCTGGGATGAATAGCAGTGATGTTTGGTACCCTTATCCTCATTTAAAACGTATTTAACTATAACAAGGAGCCTGGGCAGAGGGGAACGTGTCAATTCAGCTTCTGTGGTGCTGAAGGAGATGGGGGGATTCCCATCAGAGTTACTCTCTGTCCGAGCCATGTAGAATTTATCTTTTCCACCTTCAAACTCTCCACCTCCCAAAGGGTCACGTGATGACATGTTCTCAGCTCACTTGGCCTGGGAGTCGCTCTTTGATTTCCTTGATCTTAAATCAGACTCGTGAGGACTGGAGGAAAAGTGTCCCAGACCCGGACGAGGAATCCAAATGTATCCAAAACACAGTTTGATGATTATGAGTTTAAATGCCGGTCTCTGTCCTTTTGCAAAGCAGCTTCTGGGCTTTTTCCTGCTGAGTATGGATTGTTTGCAGATTAGAAGTTTTGCTGTCCCCCCCCCCCCCCCCACTATGATAATGCTAAAACTTTGCTAAATAACATGACTCAATAAAAGGAGACAATGCTGAACAAAACACATTTGAACACAATGTGAACCCGTTGTCCTGACTGTGAGTCATCAAATACAATCTGCTCTAGAATTTTACTTTATATAAAACGGAAAGCGTCTTATTCCTCTCAGTGTTGTGGATTTTTCTCCCTTTCCTAAAGACCGTTTGGTTACATAATGGGACACTAGTTTTGTTTGAGGGAATGCAGCTCAGATTTATTGGGGACTTTGCGACAAATGGCTATCTGGCAAAAATAGTCATTTATTTTATTCTTGCTTTTCCGCCACCCCTCCATGATGACCGTTCGGTCAACTATGGAGATTCTAATGCAGTTCGGTCAACATGGGAGAATACTCCAAGAATACTCTAATAGGACATACTACCAAGGAAACATTTGTGTTTTTAATTCTCCACTATGAAATGCTAAACAACAACCCACTCCAAATTCTACACCTTACTGAAGGAACTGCATGCAATCACAGTATTGTTCAGCTCGTTAGGCCTATATTATCTCAGGTGACCCCAGAAGAAAGTACCACCATATGTGGCTTGGCGTTTTGCAATATGCTCACGCAGTTGGTTCCCAAAGACGTTATGAGCCAGGGCTTACAGGAGGTTACTCCTGCAGATCTCTCCTAGCTAAGATTTTGATTGGTGAAATGTCTGTAACGATGCGGTTCTGGCGGGACCCAGCTGAGAGTGCCAATTCAGGACACATTGTTCAAACAGGGCAGTTACAGCCCTAGGCTGGGGTTTTTCCACCTCTAAGGCAAACCAAACCAGCCAGACTAAGAGGACTTTGGTCTCACCCTACTGGCTAACCACAAGTCTCTCAAGCAATTCCCTTAGACACTCCAGTTTCCCAGTATTACCACCAGTGCCACTTGTTACGGGGACAAATGGTTATGAAAACCAAGACCCCAGTAAAAGAAAAAGGTTCTCCCGATCCCAAAGGACCAAGCCCCAGACCCAGGTCAATATACAAATCAGATCTTACCCACAAATCCCGCTGTTGCCAATCCTTTAGAATCTAAAATCTAAAGGTTTATTCATAAAAGGAAAAAGATATCGCTGAAAGCTAGAATTGGTTAAACGGAATCAATTACATCCAGTAATGGCAAAGTTCTTGGTTCAGGCTTGTAGCAGTAATGGAATAAACTGCAGGTTCAAATCAAGTCTCTGGAACATCCCCAGCTGGGATGGGTCATCAGTCCTTTGTGTAGAGCTTCAGTTTGTAGCGAAGTCCCTCCAGAGGTAAGAAGCAGGATTGAAGACAAGATGGAGATCAGGCATCAGCCTTTTATAGTCTTTTCCAAGTATAAAAACACCTCTTTGTCCTTACTGTGGAAAATTACAGCAAAATGGAGTCTGGAGTCACATGGGCAAGTCCCTGCATACTTTGCTGAGTTACAAGGCATATCTGCCTTTTCTCAATGGGTCAGTTGTGTAGCTGATGGTCCTTAATGGGCCATCAAGCAGGCTAGGCAGAACTAACACCAACTTGTCTGGGGCGTCACCCAGAAGCATAGCACGTGTTTGAAATACAAACAGTAGAGAGCCAATACTTATAACTTTAAATACAAAAATGATATATGCATATAGACAGCATAATCATAACCAGCCAACCATAACCTTGTCTTAGACACCCTATTTGACCCCCTTTATACAAGATTTGGTGCCACTACAGGACTTTGGTTGCAGCCATGTTCTATATGGTCCCAGTTCAAATCAATAACGTGACAATGTCCCTAACATGCGGAGGAAATAGAAGCAGTGTTTGTGTTGAACTAATCCTTTGGAGGTGCTGCGAAGGAGTAGAAAATGAAATCCGTGTTGAACATGAGAAAGATGAAGAAAAATCACTGTTTTTTAACAGAAACTCCGCCTGGTGCAGCTTACAGAGATTCTGATTCAGGTCTGTGTCTGGTTCCTAACAGAGACCTGTGCCACCAGAGAGATCGACGCCTAGGCTCCTGTGCAGCGAATGGATAGAGATCGGCACTGCGGCTCCTGTACAGCGAATGGGGAAGAAATTGGCACCTTGGAATGGGATCCACAAACCCTGGCGTGCTAGGTGGCTTCTCACCTAAGCTAGCCAGGGGAGAGGCCCATGACAGGGAAATGCTAAGCCCAAACCTCAGACAGAGAGCGGTGGATCTCTGCTTCTGAGCACCAGACTTGGGAACCAGCCAGATTAGGTGCCTACGTCATTTCTTCCGAGAATGGGGGAGGCACTTGCCTCATTCCACCCCCAGCATCCAGGGGAGGAGGCAGGCATGGTGGCACCCACCATATCACGGTTAGCCCAGTGGGCAGAGTAATCGGTCCCAAACTTTTCCCTAGGGCAACCCACCAACCCAGCTGCAGTTTGACTTTTTGGGGACCCGCCATTATCCCTTCTCCCCTTCCCAGCTGATTCCTTGCCCTGCTCCCTTGAACCACCCTGGTGCTCTCCCTCCCCATCGCCTCTCCGCCCCCAGCCTCTCCCTCCTCTCCCCTGACAGTCGTTGGGGTTTAGGGCCACAAGGGAGCAGCAGATCATCTGGGGCTGACCTCATGTATACGAGAGGCCAGAGAACAGGAGGGGCACCAGTGGCTGACGCCCGTGCAGTGGCAGAGACACGCTGATGCTGATGTACCCTTGTTGCCAAGGCATTTGAGATTCGTTGTCCCAAATCAGAGGGAAGTGGAAATGAATGAGGAATTTTATATCCCCTAGTTGATAAACGAGGTAGAGGGGTAAAAGTTGAGTGGAACGCCATCTACATTTTTGGGAATTAGAGAGAAAATGGGGGAAAAAACTTGCAAGGACTTTATATCAACCAATAATCAAGAATTTGACAAAACAGCAACATCGGAGAAGATCTGATGTTAATACACCTCTACCTCAATATAACACGAATTCAGAAATAACACGATAAAGCAGTGCTCGGGCGGGGGGGGCTGCGCACTCCAGCGGATCAAAGCAAGTTCGATATAATGCAGTTTCACTTATAACGCGGTAAGATTTTTTGGCTCCCGAGGACAGCGTTATATCGCGGTAGAGGTGTATATCATTAGATGGGGAAATCTCAGGGGATAATAGATCAGTTACAGATAATTAGAGAAAAACAGGGCCATTTTTTTAAGGATGCTATGTCACTATTTTAGAATGAAGGCGTAAGCGGAGGTGAAAACCTATATATTTGTTCACAGAGAAAAACACCAATATCAATGTTCGGTAATTTGAGAGACAGACGGGAGACATTATATAGACATGATCAATAAACAACAGAAGGGGATGGTTCCCTCTTGGCTGACAATCACACGGCAGCAAGGAGCCCTGGGCAATGCTGCTTTAACAGGGGATGGGATGAGGGTGAATGCAGCCAGTGGGGAGCGGGAGAGCATGGGGGTCTGGGACCATGACTAGCCGCTGGTGGCAGGAGGGGGCTGGGTTGGGCTGGGGTAGGGACGAAGCAGGAAGCAGTTGGGAGACGGTAATCTGGGGCTGGGCCGTCTCCATGGGGGGATGGACACGCTCCTCCCTTTCTGTCTTGTGCCCTTTCCATGCCTTGTTGCTGGCAGAGAATGGCCACCCAATCCCCACCCCAGAGGCAGGCGCATCTCAGGGTCCTCTTATTCTGCACCCACTAACCCCCTGCCCATTCGGGGAATGGCTGAGGGCATCGAGTTCCCCCCAACACAAGAATGATTTGCTGCAGATAAAATGGGTGGGAAAACATCCCAAATCGGAGGCGATTTTAAACTGAGATTCGAGAATTAGAGAGAAAATGGGGGCAAAACCTGAGCATAACAGATAAAAAAGCAATACTGTGAGAGAAAAGGGGGGAAACTGACGAGAATTTTCTAGCCATACTTGATAATTACAGAGAAAGGGGGAAGACTGTCAGGGTGCAGGGGCAGCACTGCAGAATGACCGCCTGCCGTTGTCCCTGCGGTGAAGTAACAAACGTGAGCTGGCACGCCACAAACTGTGTTCAAATGATGCTTAAAACTTTCCCCGGTTTTTTCCCCACCTCTAATTGTGTAGTGAGTGGCAGTACCCCAGTGTGGCCATTTATTCTGGTCCCACTTGCCTGTGGGATTCTGTCCTTTGCCTAGGTAAGGGGACGGTTGGCCCCTTACTGAAACTTAGTGGGGTTTCTGGTTCGCTCTCTCCCAGTACCAAAAGAAAGGGGAAGGGTGGATGAGAAATCAGGACCCTGAGACTGACAGTCCCCAGGGCCAATGAGGAGAGGCCAATGGCCCAGGTTAGCCTGATTGACAGGGCAGGCAGGTCAATGAGGGAATCAGGAGGCTGGGGGCGGGACCCGTCCTCCGTGTGAGATGGAGCTTCTTGGGCCGGAGTAGGGCTGAGTTAAGGAGAGAGCAGCAAGCGGAACCAGAGAAGCAGCCCAGGGGGCTGGAGGCAGAGCAGCAGCAGTGCTGAGGCCGAGTGGAGCTGGGGCTGGAGCCGTCCGGAGCCGGATGCGGATGTGGTGAGCACCTGGGGAGAGCGAGGGGGACCCTGTGCAGAAGGCCCAGCGCAGGGAGATGCCCCCCAGCCAAGCCAGACTTGGAGAGGGATCGTAACCCCAGTGGGGCGGGGCAGGGGGTGACGCTGGGAAGAAGGGTCCTGCTACCCTGAGCGTGAAGCCGTGTCCGACCTGCGGCATCCCTGCAGCACCGCCAGGGCCTGGACGGACGGGTGACGAACAGTGAACTGTCCTGACATTCCAGAGCCGCTGGTTGTGGTGTCCCCGTGTCACAGAGCGGGGTTGTTTTCCTTTAAACTTGCCCGTTTTGCCTTAGTTTTTTTAATTTATTGCTGGCTAATAAATTGTATTTGCTTGAACTGTGTGCAATGATCAGTGGGTCGGGGAAGTGTCCAGAGCGGAGAGAGCACCCCGGAGTGGGGACAACCTTGCCCCTGTCCCAAGTGACCACGACAAGGTTGGGGGTTGAGCCCACAGGAATCCTGGGCCCAGCCTTGTTGGGGCTATGAGGACTCTGCCACACAGGAGGGTGGAAGGGGAGCCCTCGAAGTCGGGCAGGGCTCTGGGTAAAGGGAGTGGGAGCCGGGACTCAGATCCTTCCGCCAGCCAATTCCACCGTGGTCATGTATAAACCAGGAACGTTCCCCCGTTTATACCTACAATGGGCTTTGGGTCAGTCCATAGGCTATGATATAGAAACACTCATGCCTCTCTGAATGCCTGGATTTGACCAAATCTCCCCAGAGTGGGGTCACACTTTTCTAGGACCTTTTTCCCAATACCAGAATACCTTTTGAAGAGCTGCTGGTCCTTCCCACCTGCAGGTACAAGCAACTGCTACCCTCATGCAGCCATTCTGCAGCTGTGCGTCTGCTGTATCGCCTTCTCTTCCAGCTGGTCAGCGTTCTTATCTCCTGTTACACCTACTCGTTAACATTTCGGAGGGTGGCAGAGTCTCCGAGGTGATGTTTACTGTGGTCAAGCCTTACAATGACACACCAGGAACCTCTTTCCAACTTAATCCTTTTGTATTTATCTATGTCTATAAACCCTTCAGCACACATAAGCCCAAGACAACGTGAACAATTTGTCAGCTGTGGCTGTAAAAATCTGTTCATTATAGATCCATGCTGCTAACATCCATCGTTTAATTACATCGTTTTTTACAGATGTGGTCTCCTCATCTCAAAAAAGATATACTGGCACTAGAAAAGTTCAGAGAAGGGCAACTAAAATGATTAGGGGTTTGGAACGGGGCCCATATGAGGAGAGATTAAAGAGACTAGGACTTTTCAGCTTGGAAAAGAGGAGACTAAGGGGGGATATGATAGAGGTCAATAAAATCAGGAGTGATGTGGAGAAAGTGAATAAGGAAAAGTTATTTACTTGTTCCCATAATATAAGAAATAGGGGCTACCAAATGAAATGAATGGGCAGCAGGTTTAAAACAAATAAAAGGAAGTTCTTCACACAGCACCCAGTCAACCTGTGGAACTCCTTGCCTGAGGAGGTTGTGAAGGCTAGGTCTATAACAGGGTTTAAAAGAGAACTGGATAAATTCATGGAGGTTAAGTCCATTAATAGCTATTAGCCGGGATGGGTAAGGAATGGTGTCCCAAGCCTCTGTTTGTCAGAGGGTGGAGATGGACGGCAGGAGAGAGATCACATGATCATTACCTGTTAGGTTCACTCCCTCTGGGGCACCTGGCATTGGCCACTGTCGGCAGACAGGATACTGGGCTGATGGACCTTTGGTCTGACTCAGTATGGCCGTTCTTATGTTCTTATGTTATGTTCCACTGATTTTTTTTTAAGAGTTTTTTTTAACAGTTTGGTATCTCCGCTACTTTTGAGCCATCATTAATTTCAACCCCGCCCCCTTCATTTTTTAATTCATACACATACTTGCTCTCTAATACTACTTTCCCCCTTGACAAATTTATATGCCTGTTCATCTTAACCCCTGTAGTTTAGCATCAGCTTGTTTATGCTAGTGGTGAAAGATCAGATTAAACAAATGTGGTGTTAAAAAACTTTGTTTCAGTAAAAGGACCAGGGCTACTTTGGGGCTAGTTTGTAAGTGACGTTGGGCTACTAATGCAGTAGGAATCTGGCAACCGCTCCAAGCCTGAATCCCCTGCACCCCTATTTCTGTGCTGAGCCATGCACCAAGCCTGAAATTCTGCCTAGTGGATCTGGTAGGTTCATTTCAAAAGGCCGCGTGGTGAAGCGATTGAGGTGCGGCGCTGCTGTATTAGAGAGACACCTGGAATTACGGTGTACATTTCTAATGGGGAAAGTAATTAAGCATCGGAACGATTTCCCAAAGGGGGCGTGGTGGATTCTCCATCTCTGACATGTTTTTAAATCAAGGATGGATTTTTTTTTTCTAACTGATGCTCTAGGAATTAGTTTGGGGAAGCAGAGTGGCCCCTTCTGGCCTTAAAATCTGTGAAGAATCTGCCCAGCTTTGTCTGTGTTCACCTTCTGCACCCTCTCTTACCTCATCTGCGAAGCATAGGTAATGGTGACAGGTACCGCCCCAGGCTGTGAAGCCTCAGCCAATACAAACTGCTGAGAAATACACAGACATGTTAACAGGGGCCAGGCAAAGCAGAAGAGATTAATTTGTGTTATTCTGCCTTCCAGCCCAGGGCAGTCTCCAGGGTGTGTTGGGGGGAGGTTCCGGCAACCAGCCATGGACAGGTTTTTGCTGGGTGTTCCAGGCCTAGCTCACAGCCTTTTAAAAGCAGGTTGTGTGTGGGTGTGGGGTGTCTGTATCTCAAGAACCCTTTGACCCCAAATGACTTCAAATTTCCACCTCTGGCCCTTGCGTGGCATATCAGGTGTGCAGCCAATCAGACTATGTATGTGAATTTAAAGAAAAAGTGTGAACGATGTGGTTGGAGAAAGACATGCTGTAGCCACACAACAGTGACCAAAATATTACTAGGAGTCCGGTGGCACCTTAAAGACTAACCGATTTATTTGGGCATAAGCTTTCGTGGGTAAAAAAACCCACTTCTTCAAATGCATGGAGATGCATTTCACTCCATGCAACTGAAGAAGTTGGGTTTTTTACACACGAAAGCTTCTGCCCAAATAAATCGGTTAGTCTTCAGGGTGCCACCGGACTCCTCGTTGTTTTTGTGGATACAGACTAACACGGCTACCCCTCTGATGTGTGACAAAATATTACTGCAGTTGATAATGTGAACTGGCTACTTTATTGAAAATTGCCTTCTGTTCCCTGGCAGCTGGAGGTTGCGAATAGATTTCTTTCACAAGGAGGTTGTTGTTGCTTTTTTTCTTGCAGGGGAAAGTCTCACTTGATTCTTTGATTTTATGGAATCATTCCTCAACCTTTGCCCGCAGAGTTTTCACTTAAAGTTACACAGGCTGCTTTTCTTCGAGTCCTGTCAAGGCATTTGCTTGTGGGGACTGTCTAGCATTTTAAGGCAGAGTCGTATGGATTGAATACTCGCGGCGTGACAAAGTTAAAAACCAGAAGATAGAAATGAGCAAATGTACAGAATAAAGTTTATCTGAAGCCCACAGCACCCAAAGAATTAAACAGACTAAAATCGGAGCATTCCGCTGGTGGTTAGCACACTCTGCTGAGAAGCCTTTCTTCAACTCCTTTCTGGGTGATGTTGGCAGACCCAGCACCAGCTCATGCCCAGACCCCGAGGCCTCGCCGAACCATCATAGCTGGCAACCAGTCCGGCTCTTGTGTGTGTTAGTGTGGTAAAAGAGGGGTTGGATTTTTAAAAAAGGCATTTAAATGTTATGAAATGCTTGAGTTGTTGCCTGCATTAATCTCACTTGTAATATCTGTCTCCCACATTATAAGGCAGGGGTCGGCAACCTTTCAGAAGCACTGGGCCGAGTCTTCATTTATTCACGCTAATTTAAGGTTTCGCGTGCCAGTCATACATTTTAACGGTTTTAGAAGGTCTCTTTCTATAAGTCTGTAATATAGAACCAAACTATTGTTGTATGTAAAGTAAATAAGGTTTTTAAAATGTTTAAGAAGCTTCATTTAAAATTAAATGAAAATGCAGAGCCCCCCGGACCGGTGGCCAGGACCTGGGCAGTGTGAGTGCCACTGAAAATCCGCACGCGTGCCGCCTTTGGCATGCATGCCATAGGTTGCCTACCCCGTTATAAGGTAATAGTTAAATGTTTGCTCAGTAACTATAAAAATATTTGCTCTGCCACTGTAAACCATCAGGAGGGAGGCGTCATTAAGTG
>NW_023260551.1:25546-32856 GCF_013100865.1 Trachemys scripta elegans
GGGGGGCAGGGGGCAGGCTCCGGGGCGGGGGGCAGGAGCTGGGGGGCAGAAAGGGGGAAGTATGGGGGGATCCCCAGGAGGAGGAGGGGCAGAGGGGGGGGGGTCAAAATTTTGGGGTGAGGAGCCACCTGCTGTGGTCTCCAAAATAGGGCGTGGGTGGGTGGCTTTGGGGTCCTGGCTTGGGTCCATCCCAGCAGCACCCTCCACTCACCGCCGCCCCGGCCCCCACGCCTGCAAGGGTGGCCAGCCCTCCAGGACTGCACGATTCCTCTTTCGGGAAAGAGGACGTCCTGCGAGTCAACCTCCAACCAAAACTGGCAACCTTAACGCACTGCAGCTGTTCCACCTTTGCCTGTTCTGGGCTCCCTTCCCTGTCATCCACGGGAAATACACTTTCACCCCTTTTAATTTATTTTAAAAAATAGTATAATGTTTATGACCACGTGTTTGGTGCTGTACAAACAACAGGGCCATGAGATAGCTTCCCTCAGGCGATGGCAGGCCAAGGCCAGCTGGGATGTCTCTCTTCATTTATCCATCCGTCTGTAATGTTAGTTTTTCTCTGCATCCTGCGTCTGTCCCATGGCTAGGCGTTAGAGCCAGTCCAAATCCTTAAAAGGTCTATCTCTGCAGACTCAATAATAATAATGTACAGGTATCAGGGGGTAGCCGTGTTAGTCTGGATCTGTAAAAGCAGCAGAGTCCTGTGGCACCTTATAGACTAACAGACGGATTGGAGCATGAGCTTTCGTGGGTGAATACCCACTTCTTCGGATGCATGATGCATAATGTACTCTATTCTTTACTTTCTTTACTGGACCTAAACAGAATAGAAACAAAAATAAGGCGCTTTGCATGTTTGATTTTTTTTTTTTTTTTAGATTGCTAGTTAGTAAGTCTGCTCCTGTGAAAAGTGATATTAAACAAATATACAACTATCACTTTTCACAGTAGACTTACTCAGCCCTGGCGTGCTCGGGGACAAATGAAGCCCTGGATGCGGAGGTGGGTAAGGAGGCAGCAGGGATCGAAGTGTCAACACACACACACACACGATCACAGTCCAGGAGGCTGTGGCCACAAGAAAAGCACCTGGTAGCCACCTGCGGCCGCATTTGAGAAATGCTGGATTAGATTCTGCTCCCAGAATCTGGAACAAGGAGGCGAACGTCAGTGGATTTACTTCACATTTCCATCATAGTAAACAAGACCCTTTCTGTCCAGTAAAAACAGAGCCATCTACAGTCAATTGTCCTGGTTAATGGGAACCATCAAGATTCCAAACCAATATTAATGGCACACCCTTTGCATAATTACAATAGGCCCTCAGAGTTATATTTCATATTTCTAGTTTCAGATACAAGAAAGAGACATTCATACAAATAGGTTACATCACAGTCACACTCATTGGCATATTTTCATAGACTCACAGACTTTAAGATCAGAAGGGACCATTATGATCAACTAGTCTGACCTCCTGCACAATACAGGCCACAGAATCTCACCCACCCACTCCTGTATCAAACCCCTAACCTATGTCTGAGCCACTGAAGTCCTCAAATCGTGGTTTAAAGACTTCAAGGTGTAGAAAATCCTCCAGCAAGTGACCTGTGCCCCACGCTGCAGAGGAAGGCGAAAACCCCCTGGGCTTCTGCCAATCTGCCCTGGAGGAAAATTCCTTCCCGACCCCAAATATGGCGATCATGTGGGCATGACTCACCAGCCAGACACCCAGGAAAGAATTCTCTGTAGTAACTCAGATCCCACCGCATCTAACATCCCATCACGGGACATTGGGCATATTTACCGCTAATAGTCAAAGATCAATTAATTGCCAAAATCAGGCTATCCCATCATACCATCCCCTCCATAAACTTATCAAGCTCAGTCTTGAAGCCAGATGTGTCTTTTGCCGTCAATCAGGGCCGGCTTTAGGAAGTGCGGGGCCCTTTCATCAAAAGAACTTGGAGGGTAACAAATGAGAAAACAGGGATGGGAGTGAGGGTCAAAAGCAGGGATGCAGAGGGGGGCACCAAGCAGAGAACCCTTAAAGGTGTCCAGGGGGCTGCAGCCTGGCGCACTCCAGCTAGATGTGTGTCAGGGTCTGTACGTGCCCGTGCTCACGGCTTTATGAAGGGCTATCCCAGGCAGGCCGCAGGACCAGGGTGGAATACAGACTGGCCCAGGGAGGCTCCTGACCCTCCACGGTCGGTAGGAGGTCCCATCCCTTGGTGTTGGGTCGGGACACGAGGTGAGGAAGCGAAGGGGGATGGAGCATGAGGGTGTGCAACCAGCTGGTGGGGGGAAATCGGGAAGCAGGGCCCGATGGCATGGTCCAGAGGAGGGGCCGGCAGGGAGCATCCTTCCCCTAGGACTCACTCAAGAAAGGCCCGAGAGGTGGGTTATAAAGCTGACCTCACCTCCAGGGTACCAAAGGGTGGAGAGCCCCATGCACCGGCCGAGCACCAAGGCATTCCCCCAGTCATAATCTAGGAGGTCTGTGACCCGGCGGTACCTCCCAGGACCAGCCTGCGGCACACGGAGGGGTAACTCCATCACCTGCACACCAAGCTGGGGATAGTGTAGCAGGGGGGCCATGAGAGCTGCCTCTTGGCGGCCACCCCGGACCTGGTCAGCGAGAGTAGCTTCCAGGTCCAGAGGAGGTCCTGGTGGAAGACCGGCAGCTCGGAGAGGTCTCGTGCAAGACCCCTCAGGTGGAGAAAAACGAGCGGAGTAAGGCGGGGCACATCAAACCTACGCTGCTTCTCTTCCCTTTCAAGGCCCTTCATGAATGATCCCTCCCCCCACCTACTATCCCCATCCCTTACCTAAGGGTCAGTCCCCACCTCCTATCAACCCACGATCCCAGCCTCCATCACCCACTCGTCACATTTTCAAACAAGCACCTTCCTGCTTTCCCCCCCGCAGCCCCTCATGCTTGGGAGCAACTTCCCAGAGAGGCTCAAAGCTCCCTCCCCATCCTCCTTCAGATTCTTCTTCACCATGGTGCCTCCAGGACGCTGGCCGACAGAAAGGCCAACGGTGTTCTGAGACCCCAGCGTGTCCTGCTGAGCAGTGCCGTCTCCTTCTTTCCTTGCATTTCCCCCCTCTGTGTCTGTCTGTCTGTCTCCAGCTCTGGTCGCTTGGCTTGCACCGGAAGCTGCCAGATGCAGGGACATATTTTCTTTCTGTGTTTGTACAGCGCCTAGCACAATGGGTCCCGGTCCATAACTTGGACTCCTACACACTACGGAGACACACATAGTAATGCAGTAAAGGCCCTTTTGCGCTGCCCAAGTGGTGTCAGAGGCGTTTGTGTGACTAAGAACCAGGCCCCCTCTTTCCCCTGGAGACCGGGGGTGGTTAGTAGCCAGGCACAGGGGCCCGTTGCCACTGAAAAGGCATCTGTTAAACCGTGGCCATTCAGCCCCATGGCAAGGAGGGTTACGTGAGCGCGTGGGAGTTTAACGAGCCAGCCGCCAATGACACAAAACCCAAGGACGTCGTACGGAGCGATCTTTATCCAGCTTGCGCTGAACGCGGAGAAGAGCTCACGCTGCACAGCTGCGATTCCCAACAGAGCTGCGGGGAGGGACCCGACGGAGGGAATTACAAGGGGATTTGGGGGCCTAATTTCCTTCAGCGCCTCGGAAAACCCCATCCCAGAAACCCAGCAGCTGCCCCTCCAGCAGCCCCCCACAAAACTCCGCCTCTAACTCCCAAACTCCTCCCCGCAGGAGTCCCCCAGCCAGGGGCTCCGAGGCCCAAAGAATTAAGGGGCCCCGTGCCGGGTGTGACCGCTCCTGGGGGGCTGGTTCCCAGCCTGGGCAGCCTCCAGAGCCACCGAGCGCCGGGAGACCCGCTGCAGTGAGATTCTCTGCCCAGGTCCCAGACGGCTCTTTATGGGCACGCCCAGACATTGGTGCTTCGGGGAGAGGAGCGGTCCAGGGCCTCGGAGAGATGGGAGCCCTCCGGGGACACAGGGGTTGGGATGTTGGAGGCGAGAGAAGCCCGTTTTCTCATTCCCAGGGGGACACTCCCCGTGTCCCCACCCCCTTGTCTCAAGAACAGAGTCTGAGCGGGGATCCCTGCACCCAGAAGTAAGGGAGGATCCTCTCCCCATTGAAAGAGACCTGAGGGAAAGAGAACAGCAGCAACTTCCAATCAGCATCCAAAAATGCCACCTGCCCCACTTCGTAATCTAGAGAAACCCCGATCCTCTTCATACTCTCACTCATGTACAAACAGGCGCTAGGGGTGCAGAAAGTACGATACACATTACAATGCGCCTTACTCCCACGTATCCCCATAGCCCAGATTCTCTCCTCAGGCCTAGGGCTGATCCACCCCTTCCTCCTCACCGACTCTCTGGCCACCCCCACAGCCCAGTACTTTCCATTCCCCACCTCCACCTCCCAGCAATGTCACCCCGAGCACTCAGAGCCCAGCACGCAGTGACGTGTGTCGAATCTCTCCGGCGTGTCAGGCAGGTCCTGCAACGCGTCTGCGCGTCTCACGCTTTTCCCATCCTCAGACAGACGAGGATGGGATGGGTCGTGGCTGGATCCAGTCACGTTCGCTGGGGGGTGGGGGGAGAGTAAAGCAGAGTGTTAGGGGCAGAGCCCAGCCCTGGGGGAGGCTGGGAACATTCCTCACACTCCCCGGCAGCCCTGTTCTGGCTGGGACACTCCTGGATCCCGGGCACCTCACTGATTCCCTCATGTTTCCGATGATCAGTGCGAGTTTGAGTTGTGTGTTCTCGTTACTGTAACAAAGATGTTTTCATAGGTGAATTTTATCTTCATTTAAATATAACCACCACCTGAACCCTCGCCCTTTGTATACGACAACAGCCTCTTCCACCAGTCCCTGTCCATTTCCGATGGCAGAGTGTCTGGAGGGAATAAAAGGATACGCGAGATGAGATTTCATTCCGTCACATTTACAATGGCATTGCCACTATTCGCTGACATCACAGTGTTTTTATTATGACAGAGGAACACACACACACACACACACACATCTTTCTAAAGAGGCCAGATAAAAATGAATGGGAAGCCTTGCACTTGTATTTCCTCTTTCATTCACCCATCTCAAAGCTGCTGAACCAACAGCCACCAAACCTCACAACCAGCTTGAGAAATATTATTTGTAGAAGAGCAGAAGAACAGCCACATTGGGTCAGACCAATGGTTGATCTAGCCCCGTCTCCTGTCTTCTGACAGTGGCCCGCATCAGATGCTTCTGGCTACTAGAGGTTTAGGGACACCCAGAGCGTATGGTTGTATCCCTGAGCATCTTGGCTCATAGCCACTGATGGATCTATCCTCCATGAAATTATCTAATTCTGTTTTAGACCAAGTTATGCTGTTGGCCTTCACGAGAAGTTCCACGGGTTGACTGTGCATTGTGTGAAGAATATTTCCTTTCACTTGTTTTCAACCTGCCGCCTATTTATTTCATTGGGTGTCTCCTAGTTCTTGTGTGATATGAAGGGGTAAATAACACTTCCCTAGTCACTTTCTCCATACACCAGTCAGGATTTTATAGCCCGAGAGCAGTGCATGGGATTCTTCTACTTCTGACTATCTGATGAACTCGTTTTAAGAGAACCCTCCAGCAAAATCAGTCCCTTAGTAAGATGTAAAATCCTTTGTTAGGCTTAAAATCTTTGGAAACATGTTTGCTAAAGTTGGTGAAATTTCATAAACACGTCTATTGTCATGGAGATCACACACAGTAAATGAGTGTCCCTTTTTCTAAAAACAATGAACATTGTTACGAACACACTAAACCTCTGTGACTGATTCATTTAAAATAATGCCTTTGTTTCAGGGAGTGAAATAGGTAGCAATCTGGAATGACGACTTTCTGAAGGCTTAAGGGGACATTTAAAATGTAAAATCAGCTTAGAAATACTGATGAAGAAAATGTAAAACAGAGAAGAGCTGCATCCCGTATCCCAGAACGTTTAATGTTGCGTTCAGCAGGACAGCTGCCTCGCCCTTACTACAAAGGGTTTGCAAATAAATGTCTGACAAATTTCAGGGCCGATCAAAACACCTGTGACTGACATTGTTTATTCCCAAGTTCAGTGCTTTTAATTAGGTACCTTCTGCGTGTCCATTCTGCGTGAGGGGGAGGGTCCGGGGTCTCTGCTGGGAACTGTGACTCTCCGCCACCGCGAGGCGGGTCACGTGTCTCGCTGTCCTTTGCTGCCTCGTCCCTCCCCCCGCGCTGCTGTCGCAATAATACTGCGCAGGGCCCCATAAATCCTAAAATCGGCCCTGTTAGGCTCCAGCCGCTCTGGAGAGCTTAACCCTTTATGGAATAGAACATTTTTAATATTGTTTCTCCTAAGAGCTAATGGGAATCAGGCATGAGTGGGGGTGAAGAGCAGCCAAACCCTTCAGGGTCTGATCAGAGCCATGACGGGATTCCCCAGCTGCGTGCAAAAATCTGTCAGATAATCCCACAACTTTCAGAAAAACGTTTCTGGGGGAGGGGCCATATTTTAGGAACCCCTTTGTCAAATGACCCCTAATGTGGTCACGGCCCCAGCCCTGGCCCCCAGGAGGCACAGCGGATTTCAAGGCAATCCAAGTACGGGTGCAGAGGTTCGAGCACTAAGAAATGTCGTCCTGTAAAGAGAAGGGGGGTCTCAATTTTACAGACAGTGGAGCTGACGCTAACCCTGGAAGTTGCCAGCTCTCTGGCCGGACACCGGCCGGAGGTTTCTCTGTGGCGCAGCCTGTCTGCACTGAGGGCAGGAGACGTGTGTGTCCGACCCCTCCCAGCACTGGGTGAGTCGGGACAGACAGAAATTGCACCCACAGTCTAGCGGGACAGGTTGTGTGAAATGCACCAGAGCGATGGTGCACGTAGAGCTTCACCCTGGAGACTTCTCCGGGGTTCCCTGCACAGGGTAAATCCGGCTTCTCTGAGCCCCCGTCTGCAGCACCCACCGGGCGCTTCCCCTTCCTGGCACCGACTCCTGCTGTTCGCGGAGAGCCGGGAGCCCCTGGGAGAGTCACGGCCCCGGAGTCTGGGGGGGAAATGTACCAACCTGGACGGGTCAAATCTCCCAAGTCAGCGGCCAAAACTCAGGAAAATGATCCCCCAAATCATGTGGGGTTTTTAGATTCTGTTGTGGGTTTGGTGTCTGACCCCCCAGTGGGTGGGTGGGAATTAGCCGCCCCACACTCACGTGTAGTGAGTAAAGTGATTTGTGTCTCTCTGTACAAGCTCCCCACCGCTATCTGCCCAGCCCCCCCCCCCCCCCCCCCCCCCCCCCCCCCCCCCCCCCCCCC
>NW_023260551.1:32951-57065 GCF_013100865.1 Trachemys scripta elegans
CCCCCCCCCCCCCCCCCCCCGGCATTTATCTGGCCTCAACCCTCAAATCAATCCTCACCCCCACCATCAGTTCTGCCTCCAGATCTGATGGGAGATCCCAATCCTACCCCTCCCGCAGCCCCTCCACGTCTGCCCCTCACCCAGGCCCTCCCCCAATCACCCCACATCTGCCCAGACTCCACCCCCCGACATTTATCTGGCCCCAACCCTCAAATCAATCCTCCCCCCTCCCGCATCAATTCTGCCTCCCGATCTGATGGGATATCCCAATCCTGCCCCCCCCCCAGCTACCCGTCCCCCACGGGCCCCTCCCAGCCTCACCTCTGCTCCTCCGGCAGCTCCTGGGGTCCCCCCCAGACCCGGGGGGTGCAGTGGTGTCCCCGCTCCCCGCCCAGCCGGGTGCGGTGGGGCCGAACCAGCTGCTCGCAGGGGGGCGGAGGAGGAAGTGGCTGATCTGACTCAGGTGGGATCAAACACAATCCGGTTCCCCTCCGGATTGGCTACTCTGCACGGACTCCGGAGCAACCTCAGTAGCAGCAGCTGACGCCCCTTCCCCCCCCCCCGGGCATTGCAGGGAGCTGATGGGGGGGGGCGGTTATGCAGGGGTTAAAGCGTGTCCCGCGGGGGTAAAACAGGGGGCGGAGGGGGGCACGGTGCAGGCTCCGGGGCGGGGGGAGGAGTTGGGGGGCAGAAAGGGGGAGGCGCTGCCAGACAGCGGCACGGGAGGGGACGGACCCCAGGTGTGGGGGGGTCAAAGTTCCCACAAATGGGGTGAGGAGGAGCCACCTGCCGTGGTCCCCAGAACAGGGCGTGGGTGGCTTTGGGGTCCTGGCTCGGGTCTGTCCCGGCGACAGTGTCTTGTCTACACTAGGACCCTACAAGGAGGGAGAGAAACCCCCCTAGTCCCAGGGCAGAGTCCCACACTGCAGAGCTCAGCTGGGGACTCCCCGGTGTCCAGGATCCCACGCAGCACCCCAGAGCCCACGGGCTGGACAGGAACACACCGTGGGGCGGGACGCGGCGCCGTACCAGTAAGAGATTTATAGGCCATGCCCCGTACCTGGAAAGACACAGGAGGAGCAGAACGTGGGGCCCTTGTGTGACCCCACTAGGGTGATGAGATGCCCCGATTTTATAGGGACAGTCCCGATTTTTGGGCCTTTTTCTTATACAGGCTCCTATTTCCCCCCCCCCCCCCCACCCATCCCCTGTCCCGATTTTTCACACTTGCTGTCTGGTCACCCTAGACCCTGTGCCAACAACTCCTCCAGCGCCGCTGTACTGCCCCCCGCCAGCCCTGTCCTCCGGCAGGCTGCAGCCCAGAGAGGAGACGCAGCAGCTGGCGGGGCTGGGGGGCAGTACAGCGACGCTACGGTTCCTGCGGCTCAGAAGTCCCCGGCGCAGCGGGAGGAGCACACGCCCCCCCCAGTTAATGTGGGATGGATCCTGGGGAGGGATGGGGGAGAGCCTGGGGCCCTGGGCTGGGGGCAGGGCAGGGAGGAGTCACATGGGGGGGTTACTTCGGCATGTCACGTGCCCCCCCCCCCTTTAGGTGGTGCAGCATATGGGTAAGAAGTGAATTCTGCACCACTGGCAACACCTCACAGTAAATCCCACGGTCTCATCACAGCGACAAGCTGGTGAGGTCCCTGTGGATGCTGGGGTGACCCCGCTAAATGGAGCAGCAAATCCCAGGACTCTGCCCTCAACAAGGGCAGTTGGGAAATTAAAAGGGAAGAAAGATGAAGAATAGTTGTTAATGCTGCATTGGTAGGTAGGAGTTAACAGGAGCCGAGAAGTAGCTTTAATAACCACACAGCATATGGAAAAGGGCGGGGGGGAAGCGTCAGTGGTCATAGAGATGAGGAGCCAGGAAACTGCAGATGGGAGTCCTCCAGCATCAGAGGTGAACCAGGAGACTGTGTAGATGGGAGTCCTCCAGGGTCATGGAGATGAACCAGAAGGCTGTTTAGAGGGGAGTCCTCCACACTCTCAGATACACAGATAACTGAGGCTAGAGAAGCCGATTTTTTCGTTCTGGGTGGCTGTGTTCTGCACTCTAAGTGGAAGGGCTGTAATTTGGGGGAAAGAAAAATTCGTATTTTTCACACACATTGGAAGTTGAAAATCTCTGTTAAGTGCACGGCCTTAATCATGGAGATGCTCCCGACACCGACAGAATCGTGACTTGGTTTGGTTTGTAGATTCAGACTTGAAGCTCTTTCCCTTAGGAGCTGCCTCTCACACTGTGTATGTATAACACAATACCGTACACAATAGGGCCCCCGTCATGGGTGCAGCCTCTAGCTGCTACGGTATTAAAACTAATCCTGCGATCAATGGAAACAATTACTGTGTCGTCAGACAAGAATGAAACAGGGAAAGTTGTGGTGGGAGGAACAGGCCGAAGATCAGCAGAGAGAAACTCCCCAGCCTAGCGATCTCAATTCCCAACCCTGCAAAATCGTACACACCTTTCCTCATACTACTGCCCCCATTGATTTCAATGTGCCTGAGCTACCGTCAGGCAGATGGTAAGGTTGTGAGGACAGGGGTCTTGAGCTGAAACCCGGCTCAGGGATCAGAATCTCTCTCTCTCTCTGTGTGAGTGTATTTCCTGCTAACACACGTAGAGGCCAATGGTCTGATTCTCCTCTCCCAACAACTTCACACTGGCGTAGACAGAACAAGGGGTTCCAGTGGGATAACGTCTGATTCACACCAGGGTGAGGGAGAGGCGAATGGCCCTGTGAACCCAGTCAGACTGTTCCTGGTTTGTACTCAGGTCGGGGGGAGGCACAGGAGTTCAGTGAGTTTGATCTCTATGGGAAGTTTGATGAGCCTATGACAGGGCAAGGATGAGGTTGTTTGGGTTGTTGCCCTGTATTTGAGGTGTGTATGTACCCCAGATTTTGATCAAGCAAATTACAACTGTATTGTGTGCGTTCAGCCACCATGAATTAATAAAATAGACCACCTAGTTAGGGGTTAATTTGAACAAGCAGGGCTTCTGGAGGCAAGGTGAAACATTGATTGGATATTAGGAAAAACTATGTCACTAGGAGGGTGGTGAAGCACTGGAATGGGTTCCCTAGGGAGGTGGTAGAATCTCCATCCTTAGAGGTGTTTAAGGCCCGGCTTGACAAAGCCCTGGCTGGGATGATTTAGTTGGTGTTGGTCCTGGTTTGAGCAGGGGGTTGGACTAGATCAGTGGTTCCCAAACTTGTTCCGCTGCCTGTGCAGGGAAAGCCCCTGGCAGGCCGGGCCGGTTTGTTTACCTGCCGCGTCCGCAGGTTCGGCCGATCGCGGCTCCCACTGGCCGCGGTTCACTGCTCCAGGCCAATGGGAGCTGCTGGAAGTGGCGGCCAGTACGTCCCTTGGTTGGTTGGTTTGATTGGGTTTTTGTATTTGTTTGTTTGTTTTGCTATTTAATTTCCTGGTATTTTAAATGGAAAGAGGCTTGTTTTAAGAGTTAATGATCATTTAGGCAGTTGTACATGTTGCAGCTGATACAAGACTGAGATAAGAAAATAACAAAAAGAGTTAGGGAGAATTTGGGGTTGACACCCCCACTCCCAGCTTCCTCTGCCCCACGCCCCATATCACCCCTCACATTTCTCCAAACGAAATCATAAATCATTATAAAGAAACACTGGCAGAGGTGGATGTCACCCACTTGTTTGCAGTTCATTCTCCGATTTGTGTCCAAGGTGGGTTTCAAACGTCATCGTTGGTAGAATCTGTGAATTTTATGAAAGGCTGTTGTCTTTGTTTCGGTTTGTTGTCATTCTGTTTTGAAGCCAGCTGTATCTTGGGAACAACAAGATCAAATAACCCTACATTTGAATCACTAACCCTACCCTGCACTCCCACAAGGCATAGTAAATGTCAAGACAATCCAGGTAAGCCCATCATTTTAACAGGAGGGAAAGGCCTTCTCTACACAGCCACTGCATAATATCAGAGAGACGTGAAGTGGCCCAATCACCTCATGGAGGTGAATACAGCCTGAACCATTAGCTCTACAGTGTGTGACAGAGCCAGGTTTGTTGGTTGGTTGCTTGGGGTTGGTTATTTTTAAGTACCTTAAGAACATTCTGCAGGGATCAGTTCTAGAACCAATATTAGTCAGTGTTTTCATCCATGGAAGGAACTATACAATCATTGCTCAGAGAAGGTGCAGCCGACACACAGATTGGTGGGGTGGTAAGTAAGGCGGAGGCCGGAGTAGTCCTACAGAGGGAACTGGATCACTCGGTAAACTGGGCCCATTCAGACAGAAGGCGCGTTCACACAGCCAAATGCAAAGTTAGATCTCTGGGAACAAGGAATGCAGGCCAGACCTACCGACCGCAGGGAGCTCCGGGTCTCCCTTGCTTTCATAGAATCTTAGAATATCAGGGTTGGAAGGGACCTCAGGAGGTATCTAGTCCAACCCCCTGCTCAAAGCAGGACCAATCCCAACTAAATCATCCCAGCCAGGGCTTTGTCAAGCTGGGCCTTAAAAATCTCTAAGGAAGGAGATTCCACCACCTCCCTAGGTAACGCATTCCAGTGCTTCACCACCCTCCTAGTGAAACAGTGTTTCCTGATATCCAACCTAAACCTCCCCCACTGGAACTTGAGACCATTAGTCCTTGTTCTGGCATCTGCTACCACTGAGAACAGTCTAGATCCAATCCTCTTTGGAACCCCCCTTCAGGTAGTTGAATGCAGCTATCAAATCCCCCCTCATTCTTCTCTTCTGCAGACTAAACAATCCCAGTTCCCTCAGCCTCTCCTCAAAAGTCATGTGCTCCAGCCCCCTAATCATTTTTGTTGCCCTCCGCTGGATTCTTTCCAATTTTTCCACATCCTTCTTGTAGTGTGGGGCCCAAAACTGGACACAATACTCCAGATGAGGCCTCACCAATGTCGAATAGAGGGGAATGATCACGTCCCTCAATCTGCTGGCAGTGCTCCTACATATACAGCCCAAAATGCCGTTAGCCTTCTTGGCAACAAGGGCACACTGTCGACTCATATCCAGCTTCTCGTCCACTGTAACCCCTAGGTCCTTTTCTGCAGAACTGCTGCCTAGCCACTCGGTCCCTAGTCTGTAACAGTGCATGGGATTCTTCCGTCCTAAGTGCAGGACTCTGCACTTGTCCTTGTTGAACCTCATCAGATTTCTTTTGGCCCAATCCTCTAATTTGTCTAGGTCCCTCTGTATCCGATCCCTACCCTCCCGTGTATCTACCACTCCTCCCAGTTTAGTGTCAAGCATTTCCTCAGGTGATGCTTGGGCTCTTCCCTGAAACAGCCTTTTCCAGCAGCGAGGTGGGTCTTGAGAGTCTGGGAAGCGGCCGTGTGAAACCACCATAAGAAATTTGACTATGGCGGGAGAGGGGCGGTGACTGGAAACGCTGTTGTGGCTACAGCTAATTAAAATGAAGTAGACACAGGCTGTACATTAGCTTCTTCCCCTCCTGCCTTTTCTGGACAGCTGGATGCTGTTAGCAGAGAGGGGATGTTAAGGGGAAGGAGCTCTTTGCTGCCTGGGTTTTTTCCTGCTGAATGTGTCCCTTGTGATCTGTAGCCGTCACTCAACCCCATTTATCTGGCTGCTGTTTCCTGGACCTCGGCCCAACACCCTGGGTGCTGCCTCTTCCCTCTCCGAGCAGCCCCCGATGGACAGACCCCTGCACCCACATGGTGCCCCCCTGCAGATGGGGAGCCGTGGGGCCTGGATCCTGCACAGTGACCAGTGCTCTCCGCTCCCGCTGGCTGTATCTGTTCCCATCCAACGTTGTACAAGATTGAAGCATTGTGGCCATTCTCCGGGGGCAGATTTAGTAGTGTGCATACGGAGCCTTTCAATAAATGGACTGAAACATCTGACGAGAAACAGTTTTTAATCCATGGAGCTGCATCCACACAAGAAGATGCACCAGTTCAAATAAATCCAGTTTTGACACCTATTTACTTAAATTACCCCCCAACACATACACACATCCTTCCCAGACTCATAGAATATCAGGGTTGGATGGGACCTCAGGAGGTATCTAGTCCAATCCCCTGCTCAAAGCAGGACCAATTCCCAAATAAATCATCCCAGCCAAGGCTTTGTCAAGCCGGGCCTTAAACACCTCTAAGGATGGAGATTCCACCACCTCCCTAGGTAACCCATTCCAGTGCTTCACCACCCCCCTAGTGAAATAGTGTTTCCTAATATCCAACCTAAACCTCCCCCACTGCAACTTGAGACCATTGCTCCTTGTTCTGTCATCTGCCACCACTGAGAACAGCATCCCTTCCCTGGTAGGCTGGAGGTCACCCAAGCCCCCCAGTCCCTGGGTCTCCCTCTCCCAGGCAGGCTGTGTCCCTGCCGGCTACCACCCCCACATCTGCCTGTCCCCAGCTCAGCTATTAATTCTGCCCCCTGCCCAGCCCCCACCTCACTTCTGCCCCCAGTACTCCCCCCCATCAGTTCTGACCCTGCAGCCCCCACATCTGCTCCTCCTGCAGGTCCAGGAGTTCGTCACCCCCCTCCCCGCTGCCCATCCCTGGTGCAGAGAGGGAGGGACGGGGAGGAGCTCCCAGGAGACACAGAGATGAGGTATCAGGCGTTGGGTAGACAGGAGTCCTCCAGGGTCATAGAGACTAGGACGACTGTGGGTAGAGGAGCCCATTTTATCACTCCCAGTGGGCTCCTCCCCCAGATCCCCGGAGTCTTCCTGGACCATAGAGGACAGTGACAAACAGGCTGGAAGCTCCCTGGGGCAATGAGATTGGCTTCTCCAGCTCAATCAGTCCCTGATCCCTGTAGTTTGACAGCCCAGACCTAAGATCCAAACTAGCCCCTAGGGTGATAGAATCTGTATGATAGATATAGGGTGAGCAGAGGTCCCGATTTTTGGGACTTTTTCTTATATAGGCTCCTATTACCCCCCATAGCCCACAGGCAGAGGCCATAGAGATTAGGTTGCATGAGGCTAAAGCGGCTGATTTCAGGGTCCCCAGTCGGATAGTTGTGACGAACTGGGACGGTTCTTAATGTTTACCCTGACTACTGTGTGGGTGCCTCGGTTTCCCCTATGCAGTTCTTAAGTCTCTACGGGGTGGGATTGTTGCAGAGCAAAGGGCCAGTGTGCATAAATGGCCGACACTCTGTCTCCTGGCAACTAATGGCTGGGGCCCTTCCCCCATGCAAGGTGATAGCTAAAGGTGTGGGAGAACAAAGAGATCAAGTGACCTCCTGGCCCGGGAAAGAGACAAAGCGCAGAGGAGGAGGGGCTGGAGGGGGTTTCAGTTTGGGGCTGGCTGGGGACGGGAAGTGAGATGCAGACGTGGGTGTCTGGCTCGCTGCCCCCCAAAATGGATCCGACTGAGGGGTCCTGTTCTCTATACCTACAAGCTCTGTTTTAGACCGTGTTCGTGTCATCTAATAAACCTCTGTTTTCCCGGCTAGCTGAGAGTCACGTCTGAATGCGAAGTGGGGGTGCAGGACCCTCTGGCTTCCCCAGGACCCCGCCTGGGCGGACTCGCTGTGGGAAGTGCATGGAAGAGCAGAGGATGCTGAATGCTCCGAGGTCAGACCCAGGAAGATGAAGCCATGTGAGCTTCTTGCCCTGAAGACAGTCTGCTCCATGGGAGAGGAGGCTCCCCAGAGTCCTGACAGGCTTCGTAGGGAGCAGTTCCAGAGCATCGCCGGCTCCAGGCACCAGCTGAGCAAGCTGGTGCTTGGGGGGGGGCAGACTGTTGGAGGCGGCATTCCGCCCAATCCTAGGGCGGCACGGCCGCTTTTGTTGTTGTTCTTGTTCCGCTCCGGCCGCCCTGTAGGGGGCGGCGCCGCAGAGAACTAGAGCGCCCTGCAGGGCAGTCCTATCTCCTAGAGCTGGAAGGGACCTTGAAAGGTCATTGAGTCCAGTCCCCTGCCTTCACTAGCAGGACCAAGTACTGATTTTGCCCCAGATCCCCAAGTGGCCCCTCAAGGATTGAACTCACAACCCTGGGTTTAGCAGGCTAATGCACAAACCACTGAGCTATCCCTCCTGCCCCCTCTTCCTTCCCTCCCCGCCGACTGGAGCGGAGCCCTCGCGGCAGGCGGCAGGAGGCGGCGCAGCGGGAGGGGCCGTGTGGCAGCGCCCCTGCTGTAGCCCTGGCCGCCCCCTTCTCTCTCTCTCCCGCCCGCTCCCTCCCCCTTCCCCCCTCCAGCCGGTCCCCCTGTACCCGCGCTCCGGCTGCGCCGCCCCGTTTTTGTTTTTTTTTTGCCTGGGGCGGCCAAAAAGCCAGAGGCGAACCTGCGCCCGGGGACTCCGTGACAATAGTCACAGACCCACACACCCGCACCCCATCTCAGAGACACAGTCTGACACCACTGCTCGATCTTACCAAGAGCCAGGGGCAGATTCTCTCGCCGGGGATGGAGCCCGGCGGGAAAGTGAAGATTGGGGCCTCGCTAACCGCGTCAGAAAACGTCACCTGCCCCCGTTCACAGTCCAGAGAAACCCGGATCCTGCTGGGGACCCGGCGCAGGGGGGTCGTAGGGGAGGTGAGAGCCCGGAACTGATGCCCCCACCGCTCCACCGCCCAGATCCCCTCCTTGGGGTTAAGGTTGATCCGTTCCTTCCTCCTCACAGACTCTCTGGCCACCCCCACCGCCCAGCGTCCCTCATCCCCCACCTCCACCTCCATCTCCCAGCAATGTCTCCCAGAGGTGAAGCCCTCACAGCCCAGCACGCAGGGACATCGGTCGAATCTCTCCGGATTGTCGGGCAGAACCTGCCGCCAGCATTCCCATGTCACACTTTTCCCATCCGCAGAGAGGACGAGTTCGGGATGAGCTGTGTCCGGATCCAGAGTCACATTCACTGGTGGGGAGAGACAAACAGAGTGTTAGGGGCAGAATTCAGCCCTGGGAGAAGCTGGGACAATATCCTTCACTCCCCATCTGCCCCATTTTGGCTGGGACAGTCCGGGATCCTGGGGGGCTGCCTCTGCTCAGTCTCAGGTTCCCCAGACAGACGTTACTGCAGTTTCTCAACCTGGGTAACGGGACCCAGTTCTGTGCCTTCTACTGTCGCTATAAAGGCTGCAAGCAGCTCCCTGTTGCCCTCCAGGAGCTGCTCCATTCCTAAGGAAGGCATCAAAAACGTTTAATAAGGAGGGTCCAGACAAGGCAGGTACCAACTTTGGGAAGCTTCATCGCCCCAATGCAGTCAACGCTCCCAGCCCAGGGATCAGAGATGAAGATGCAGCCCTGGGGAGGAGCCGGTGATTTGAGGCCAGTGAGTAGGACGTAGGCGATGGCATTGGGTGGGTGTGATGGAGTGGGAATTTTCTGTAATATTTCGTAGGAATGCGGCGTGGGCCTCAGTTTCCCCCATGTGCTGTATGGTTAACGAGGGGGTGGGAAAAGGTTGTTTACCCTCTGCAAAGAGTCAGAAATCCAGGTGAGACAGGTGCCTGACTGTCTGGAGCCTGGGCCCATGTCTATGGAATGTCCCACAAGACAATGGCTGCTCCAATGACACAATCATTTGGCGCCTAGCAACTAACAACCATGGATGGCTCAAACTCTGCAGGAAGCCAGCTGCGTTTGACCAGCGGGAGAAGAGGAGGTTACTTACCTGTAACTATGTGTGGTCCCTACCTGTATTCCACTGAGGGTTTAGGGATGCACTATGCGTCTGGAGCTGGAGAATTCGAAAGTAACGTCCGTTGGGCCGCGTACACACCTTTGATTCACCTCACAAGGTGATAAAGGGCAGGGCGGACTGACCATGCCTTCAGTTCCTTCTCCACCACAAATTGGACAGATCCGCAGCGGAGGGACAAGGGGGGGACTGGAATACGGGTAAGGACCACACCTCCAGTTAGTAACCTCCTCTTCTTCGAGTGATGGTCCCTATTGTATTCCACTGAGGGTGATTAACAAGCAGCACCTAATTTGGAGGAGGGTGGGAGGAAGAGGTTGGCTCGGTGGAATGGTCGGAGGACGGCTGCGCCAAACGAGACATAGAATCATAGAAGATTAGGGTTGGAAGGGACCTCAGGAGGTTATCTAGTCCAACCCCCTGCTCAAAGCAGGACCAATCCCCAACTAAATCATCCCAGCCAGGGATTTGTCAAGCCTGACCTTAAAAACCTCTAAGGAAGGAGATTCCACCACCTCCCTAGGGAACCCATTCCAGTGCTTCACCACCCTCCTGGTGAAAAACTTTTTCGTAATATCCAACCTAAACCTCCCCCACTGCAACTTGAGACCATTACTCCTTGTTCTGTCATCAGATATCACTGAGAACAGTCTAGATCCATCCTCTTTGGAACCCCCTTTCAGGTAGTTGAAAGCAGCTATCGAATCCCCCCTCATTCTTCTCTTCTGCAGACTAAACAATCCCAGTTCCCTCAGCCTCTCTTCATAGTTCATGTGCTCCAGCCCCCTCATCATTTTTGTTGCCCTCCACTAGACTGTTTCCAATTTTTCCACATCCTGCTTGTAGTCTGGAGCCCAAAACTGGACACAGTACTCCAGATGAGACCTCAACAGTGCCGAATAGAGGGGAATGATCACGTCCCTCAATCTGCTGGCAATGTCCCTTCTTATGCAGACCAAAATGCCATTGGCCTTCTTGGCAACAAGGGCACACTGTTGACTCATATCCAGCTTCTCGTCCACTGTAACCCCTAGGTCCTTTTCTGCAGAACTGTTGCCTAGCCATTCAGGTTGTATTCATGCACTGTAGCAGTGCATGAGATTCTTCCATCCTAAGTGCAGGACTCTGCACTTGTCCTTGTTGAACCTCATCAGGTTTCTTTTGGCTCAATCCTCTAATTTGTCTAGGTCCCTCTGTATCCTATCCCTCTGTCTAGGTCCCTCTGTATCCAGCATATCTACCACTCCTCCCAGTTTAGTGTCATCTGCAAACTTGCTGAGGGTGCAGTCCACACCATCCTCCAGATCATTAATGAATCATCCACCGCAGAATCTTGCGCTGAGGAGCAATGCACAGCAAAAGTATGTACATTAGTCCATGTGGCTACCCTATCCAGGTCTGGAAGCGCCTAGAGTGAGAAACAGTCAAAGGGATTTCCTAAATAGTCTCACCCTCTGCAGGTTGAAGGCCAAGGTCCTGCAGACATCAAGGGAGTGAAGGAATCGCTCCTCCTATGAGTTGGTTAAGATGAATACGGGAGACAACCTTTGGCAGAAACTTGGGATGCAGGCACAGGGAAACTTTGTCCTTACAGAACATGGTGAATGGGGGATCCACCATCATGGCCCCCAATTCTCCTACCCTTCTTGTGGAAGTAAGAGCTACCAGGGAAGTAACCTTCGTGGAAAGAAGGGACAAGGGAGCATGAAGCCAATGGTTCAAACGGTGATTTCATTCATGTTGAGAGAATGAGGTTGAAGTCCCATTGGAGAGCGATAGGTTGAATGGGGGGACAGATTCTGAGGAGACCCAAGACTGGGTTAATCTTTTGTGGGCCCCTGGCACCTGGACAGTTTGCCCTCCTCCTAGATAGCTTGGAAAGGGGCTCGATCTTGCTGGGGAAGCTTGTCTGTAAAGTCCTCCAATTTACCGTAATTGAGAAAGTGTCATTTGGCCAATAAGGCCTGGTAGTTGGAAATCCAAAATTGGAGACTGGCTGACGAGCACCCCAGAAGGTCCAGCTGCTTACCCTCCTTGTCTGCCAGGGTGCATCACTGCTTGTATCATGAGGGAATGGGGTGGAGGATGAGAGAACAGAAACTCAGACCCCTTAGCCAGTACATGGTACCCTCTTTTCTGCCCGCCAAACAGTTCAAGCTGACTGAAGAATGGCATCATTGATCGGTAGAACAACCCTGGTCGGTACTGAGGCCTGAAGCATGTCAAGAAGCTACCACTGTTTTTCCTGTCCTTCCTCCAGTGGATGAATATGGAGCCTCTCAGCCACCCGGCGTAGGAGGTCTTGGATGGGGTGACCAGATAGCAAATGTGAAAAATCGGGATGGGGGTGGGGGGGTAATAGGAGCCTATATAAGAAAAAGACCCAAAAACCGGGACTGTCCCTATAAAATCGGGACATATGGTCACCCTCGTCTTGGATATGATGAAAACGATCTGGAGACAAGGGTTGAGCTGAGGACACAGCTGCGTCTAGAGAAGATTATGGGAATTACTTCTGTTCCGGCAGCACTGTTAGAGCCAAACTGAATGACTCATCTTGCAAAACTGGTTCCAAATACCCAAAGCGGGGAGAGGGGTGAATCCTGTCTTGCTGAATGGGGAGGCTCCGAAGGTAGATATTGCAGCCAAGACCCCCCTGTGCGACCCACAAGACGGATCCATTGGATGCTGTGGAGGGCCCCAGGCAATGGGATAACAGTGGTTTCTCATTGGGGAAAAAGAAGGGACTCTCACAAAGTTGGCGGTCCCTTGGATATTCATAGCAGCGGTAGAGGATTGGCAGCCCCTGTGCTCCATCCGAATCCTCCAATGAGAACTCAGAGCCCGGTTCAAGTGGCAGTACCATCGGAACCGGGGGAGACTGTCTGAACCGGAGGGGAGTGGGTGGAAGCGTGACTCGACTGAGGGAAGTCCAGAGTTGAAGATCATACCCCCGCTAGGCGTCGACTGTGCAGGAAGACATGGAGACCTCACTTCCCCCCGAGCAAAGAGTTAATCGGGTCCGGGTGCCGTCTCCAACCTCCCCGGTGTTAGCGGCACATACGTCGCAGCCGGAACCAGAGCTGGAGCGGAGGGCTGGTTCGGAACCGATGCTTCCCTTGACTTAGGGGGTGCGTGGCTCGATGGTTGGCACTGGTGGATCTGGCAGGTCTGTGTGACTTCTTGTGCTTGTGAGCCTTGGTAAGCCCCAGTTCTCAGTGGCTGGAACTGGTGGAAGACGCATGGGCCTTCTTGGGCCTGGAGGAAGACTTACTGACATCCTTAAGTGCATGCATCCTTGGCTCCCGACTAGGCCCTGGCACGGGGTCCATAGTACTGGTACCAGCGGAACCGGACATGATCTCCACCATTGGAGGTGCACTTCTGGGTTTTTCAGGTTGATGTATGCGGGGTGGTTCCCCGGCCTGGATCCGACTGCGGCCTCTTGGTGCTTTTCGAGGTGAAGAGCCCGACCTTCTCATGTATGGGAAGGATGGGCCGATGCTGCACCTGGATGAAATGTGAGCTTCTCCCAGGCAGGAGAGGCAGCGTTGGTGCTCATCACTGACTGAGAACGAACACGGGCAGGAGGCGCAGATCTTCCACCCCGGCGTCTCTGGCATAAACCAGTACCCAGGCGTGGGTTCTGGATTGGGATGGGGTGGGGACCGGTGAAAACAGAGCCCTACAGTCTCTTAGCTCCTAAAACTACCACTAAGCACTAAAACTAGAACACAAACCTGAATAAAAAGAACTTTGTACAATTCTAAAGTGGGGGGAGGGTTTGTTTAAGTGCGTGAGAGACAAGAGGACACTAGCAGATCCGACTCGGACCATGTGGCGGTGAGGAGAAACTGAAGGTGCGGTCGGTCCACCCTGCCTGTTAACGCCTCGGACAAAACCATAACGCGAAGCCAGGGCGCATGCACGGACCACCAAACGCTCCTACTTTCAAATGCTCCAGCTCCGGGCACATGGCGTAAACCCTCCATGGAATACAATAGGGACCATCACTCGAAGAAGAACAAAGGGCTAAGGAGGGGCCAGGTGGGGGTTGTTAGGGGTGGGCTGCTGACAGCTGGGGACACACTCCCCTGAATTGGGACTAGAGAGGGGTCAGAGGGCTGTAGGCTCAGGGCTCACCACGATGGACCAGGCTATAACTCTCTCTACGCTGCGTTCCAGACATCTAATAAACCCATTTGAAAAACTCATTCGGAGAACACTTCAATCTCCCTGGACACTCAATAGCAGACTTAAAAGTGGCCATTCTTCAACCAAAAAACGTCAAAAACAGACTCCAAGGAGAAACTGCAGAACTGGAATTAATTTGCAAACTGCACATCTTCAAATTAGGTCTGAATAAAGACTGGGAGTGGCTGGGTCATTACAAAAACTAATTTCCCCCTACTATTACTCACCCCTTCTTGTCAACTGTTTGAAATGGGCCACGTTGATTACCACTACAAAAGTGATTTTTCCTCCTGTTGATAATTGCCCTCTTCCATTTAATTGAATTGGTTCATTAGCACTGACCCCCCACTTGGTAAAGCAACTCCCATCTTTTCATATGCTGTGTATTTATACCTGCTACTGTATGTTCCACTCCATGCATCTGATGAAGTGGGTTTTAGCCCCCGAAAGCTTATGCCCAAATACATTTGTTAGTCTCTAAGGTGCCACAAGGACTCCGCGTTGTTTTTGCGGATACAGACTAACACGGCTGCTACTCTGAAACCTGAGACCAGGCAGAGACGCCCTGACAGTTCCTCCCCCAGGCTGGCTTCAGAAACTGCCTCTTTCCCGGCTGCATCTCCCTGCTAGGGCTACTCCTCTCTCGAGATTAGAGGAACATCAGCACCTGAAGCTGCAGGGAGGGGAGTGAGAGAAGGGAGGCAACAGATATAAAGCCAGGGAGAAGCTGCACACTGACCCCATTCTCCTCTCCCTGGCCTGGGAGAAGAGACGGGAAGGGGATACTAGAGAAGAACCTCTCCAGGCCAGAGGCAGCCCTCTGAACTGACTATTTCAAAGGCATGTGGATGTGTGTGGAAGCGCCAGGGTCAGCGCTAAGGACCTTTGCTTTGTGTGTAGGTTCCTTTGTTCATCGGCGTGGGTGTGAACTCAGCACCAAGGCTGGCGTCAGGATTGTTCGTCTGACCTCTGCTTGGGATCTGCTTCGTATTTCGTGTTTGTATTTTTATGTTTAGAGGCTGGGGGCGGGCGGTGTCATGGTCAATGCTGTGTGACAAATCTCTGTCCTTGTCTCTGGGGGTCCCGCGTTTCCTGGCGGATTTCGCTAGCCTCAGAGGTTCGCTGTGACCCTCCACATAGCCCTTCTCTCTCTAGAGGCAAGGGTCACAGCCTACTGAGCCATTTTCATCATAAGCCAGCAAGGGAGATGAGGAGAAGCAACCCTCCCTCGCACAGTCTCTGTTGTCTCCCAGTGTCAGTGATTAATCAAGGAGGGGAGAGGGGAGCCCGGGCCCGCCCTCTACTCCGGGCTCCAGCCCAGGGACCCTAAAATTAGCAGCTATGGAAGCTGACTTTTTGGAAATAGGACGTGTACAATTCCCTGGGCCACTTCCCCACAGCATCCCCCACTTCCTCAAGATCCACTTCACCCTTACCTCAGGGCCTCCTTCCTTGTGCCTGATATGGTTTGTACTCCTCAGTCTCTCCAACAACGCAGCTTCCTCCTACAGCTCTTGAAACGCCTCACTGACTAACTGGGAGGTTTTTAACTAGTTCCAGACAGCCCTTGATTGGCTTCAGGAGTCCCAATCAATCTAGCTATCTCCACTGCTTTCTAGAAGGATCTTAATTGGCCCCAGGTGTCTTGATTAACCTGGAGCAACTGCCATTTGGTTGCCATGGTACCAGGGATTTGTTTAGCCTGGGGCTAACATACCTGTTCCTCACTACTTTACTATAGCCATCTGGCCTTGCCCCGTCACAACTGGTTTGATTTGTGACGTGAGCGACAAGTTCGTGAAAATCTTTTCAAGGGATTTTTCTCTTCCTTGAAAGATAATCTCCGTGTGAAATCTCACCTGGTGTGTATGACTCTAGGGGTTCCCCTTCTTTTCTCTCCAGTTCAGAGGGCAGCGTGTCTGGAGAGGGAAAAGAGATGAGGTTTCAGGCTGGCACGTTTACAGAGACATCCTCACTCGTAGCTGACAGAACTATGTTTTAATTACGTGAGAGAAAACATTGGCGAGGGACAGGGCCGCGCCTAGATCTTTAATCAAAGAATCTGACACTTTTTCTATTTTCGCTTTCGTTCCGGCATCTCACATCCACAGAAATGTCCATTAACCCTCCCACCTCCCCCCAGCAGATACGACATGGGAGAGGGATTTCTCTCTTCCTCCAGACCCCCGTCAGTTTTGCTCATTCTCCGTGGGCATGTTTTCATAACCTAGACCCAGATCCTGCCAAGAGTTTTAGCATGAATGGACCTTTACACCCTTTGGCTCATTTGACATGAATGGGCTTTGTGGAGACTTTGCAGGATCAGGGCCCTGAATGGCAAAGCTTTACCCAGGCCACGCCCCTCTATCCCTGCTCCACCCCATTCCTCCTCCGCTCTTCCCTCAACGCCTCCACTTCCTGCCCACCCAGGAGCACCCCTTGAGCCTGCAGCTGCTGGGGAGGAGGCACAAAGGGCTCCTGTGTTGTAGGGATTCGCCTGGGTTTGCACCTTTGGCCCACACGAGCTGCCACATGCGGCCGGAGCACAAGGATGGGCTGGGTCCACATTTCAAAAGTGACCTGTAATTTAGGGTCTAAATTTTGGGGGTCAAACTTCAGGCCCCGGGGGCCTGGTTCTCCAAGGTGCTGCATATCCCACTGGCTCAAGCTGCAGCGGTGGGTGAGTCACAGCTCTGGCGCACACGCTCTGCAGTTCAGCCGTTGGGAGAGAGAAACCGAGGCACTCACATTTTGCTATGTTTTTACCTTCACGATTTTACCCAAGCTCACAGAGTGAATCACCGTGAGACATCCCGGTGCCTGGCCCCTGCTACATCTGCTCCGTTTCTCCACTTTCTGGTTTTTATTGAATTGGTACACATTGTAATTATGAAGCGACTGGCCAGAGCCCATCTCGTCCCACGGTCTCAGAGACACACTCTTATTTCCCCTCCTAGATTCCTTCTTGATACCTTTGAACTTCCTCAGAGTCTCTGTTAGAGCAAAAATTTTCTGGGAGAAATTGCTGCGTCTCTCTGCCAGCTCCGGAGAAATCTCCACTGGCTGCTGGAACTTCCCCGTCTCACATCTGGAGAGAGAAAATTTCACGTGATTATATTTCGTTTACAGACTCATTATCATTCCTTGCTGGTGGAAGTTGCTGCTCTATGGAGCCTGGAGTTAGAAATCCTCTCCTCCCAGCCTCCGAGCCGGTGCAGCACAGCCCAGGGCTGTGCAATCTTCCCCCATAGGCCCCATTAATATCCTTCCAACCTGGCCTGCAGAGAGCAGATCCGAGGATGAAAGAGGCCCATCTTTCCCACGTATTAGATAATTCCAGATTCTTGTATAGCGGGGGAGGGAGGGAGAGCCACGTACCTGCTCAAGGTGCTTCTGATATCCTAGAGGGGGGAGAGAGAGAAAAACAATCTCAGTCCCTCATGCCACACACTGGGGTATGTGGGAAAGGGATTTTGCAGATAATGGGGAAAGAGGCACTGCCCTGGCCCCAGGGCCATGCATTGGCTGAGTTAATGTCATCTCGAACAGGAATAAGTCTGTAACTTGTCCAAGAGCAACAATAATTCACACGTCAGCAATGCACACACTGAGTCACGCTGTGAGCTGTGATGGCTGGACCCCAGTGCCCATGCTGTCCTGTCCCTGTGTCGGGATCTGGGATGTATTTAACTCAGTCTCACCTGCAGCAATTCACTCGCTGGCTTCTGACACTTCCCCTCCAGCTCACGGATCAGCTCGCTGAGCCGGGAAATCTCCTCAGAGAGTTGAGTGACATTGTCGTGCTGTAGCTTCACAATCTCCTCGTCCAGCTTTTCCAGGTGGGCCAGCAGGAGTCGCTCTTCTTCCTCCAGAAACGTCTTCAGTTGCTGAAACTCAGACACAATCTCCCGCCTCTCCTTTTCTGTCTGTATCTGTTTTTTTAAAAAAGGGGTGGGGAAAGGGACATATAGAGAACGTCTAGGGTCTTTCACAAGTGCTGAGCGTGCAGGAGAGAGAATTGCCTTACATCTGACACTTGACACAGTAGTTACTAGGGAGCGGATTTCGTAACACCTTCCTCTTTGTTCCTAATATCTCTTCATGGAATGTGTCCATGTCTCACAGGGGCAGGGCACTATGTCATCAGAGACTTGTCTCAGTCGTGACCCAGAGCAGCAGGAGGCAGAGATGCCAGAGAAGAAAAAAGAATGAAACAATTATTTAATAGTGCAAGAAATGCCTGCGGGCTCCGGCTGACGGCACTTTCTGCGATATAGTCCGTTCAGCTTGGAAGGAGAGTTAGGAAAGCCACAAGAGCTAGAAATTAACTCATTCCTTGGAATGGGAGCTCCGCTTCTGTAGAAAATGAGGTGGGCCTGATCCTGGGAGAGGCCTTCTCAAGCCCCCTGCACGTGTGCGGGTGCAGACATGACTCTAATCCCCGGTCACGGAACAACGCACACAACAAGTCCTGAGTACTGTGTCCAGTTTTGGGCCCCACACTACAAGAAGGATGTGGAAAAATTGGAAAGAGTCCAGCGGAGGGCAACAAAAATGATTAGGGGGGCTGGAGCACATGATTTATGAGGAGAGGCTGAGGGAACTGGGATTGTTTAGTCTGCAGAAGAGAAGAACGAGGGGGGATTTGATAGCTGCTTTCAACTCCCTGAAGGGGGGTTCCAAAGAGGATGGAGCTTGGCTGTTCTCAGTGGTACCAGATGACAGAACAAGGAGTAATGGTCTCAAGTTGCAGTGGGGGAGGTTTAGGTTGGATATTAGGAAAAACTTTTTCACTAGGAGGGTGGGGAAGCACTGGAACGGGTTCCCTAGGGAGGTGGTGGAATCTCCTTCCTTAGAGGTTTTTAAGGTCAGGCTTGACAAAGCCCTGGGCTGGGATGATTTAGTTGGGGTTGGTCCTGCTTTGAGCAGGGGGTTGGACTAGATACCTCCTGAGGCCTCTTCCAACCCTGATATACTATGATTCCTCATTCCCCAAGGCCACAGAGGAATCTGCCTACAAAGAGATCTCCCTTCCCCAGCTCCTTGCTGGTTAATAACAACAGGGACCTACCCGATACTGCTGGCTTGTCCCCTCGCCAGTCACTTTAAATCCCTTCAGCTTTTCTTTCTCTTCCTTCAGAGTCTTCAAATGGGCCTGGAACGTCTCCTGGTGAAACAGAAATGCATTGGTTGTTTATTTGTGTCTAGTGAGTGTTTTCCCACCCAAGAATCTGTAGATGACGGTCTGTCATGGAGTCCTCGGGCGATGCTCTAGAACTGCTCCCTACATGCTGGGGCCCAGCGAGCCAGACACCCCCGTTTGCCCTCACTCCTCATCCCTAGCCAGCTCCAAACTTAAACTCCCTCCAGCCCCTCCTTCTCTGGGCTTTGTCCCTTTCCCGGGCCAGGAGGTCACCTGACCTCTTTGTTCTCCCACACCTTTAGCATATCCTTGCAACGGGGAAGGGCCCCGGCCATTAGTTGCCAGGAGACGGAGGGTCGGCCAGAAACTGAGGCACCCACACAGTATTAAGAACAGCCCCACTTCATCACACTGTTAGCCCTTTCTGACATCAGGGACACGAAGGAAATGATTCCTCATGAATGGAGACTGGGAGTGTTTTATATTCAGGCAGCTGAGAATTATTTGTCCTTTTCCTCCATTGAGTTAAACCAGGGGAGAAAGCTGGAGTCACATGATGGTGAATCAATAACCCAATTGTTTAGAAAGCTTAACTAACAAAGTGATACCAACCCCAGAAGCCATCAGGGTTAGAAATACCAAAGGAGCCCAACTCCCATTGAATTTCAGCCCTTAACCCCGGGGGATTGGACAGGTTGGACAGAACTGGGCTAAGCACTTGGGCGGGTGATTTGTGTTAAGAACGGTTGCTTTATGAGATCCCAATCCCTTTCATTTGCAATGCCCTCTGGGTAGCGACCCCCCCGTTCCTAGCAAAGCTACCAGAAGCAATGGACTCTGGGAGATGCACAAGGCCGGGATTGTCCCCCACTGTTTTGTGCAGGGCCCAGTCCAGTGGAGGTCAGGTCTCATGCTTGGTCTGCAGGAGCTGCCTGGATGATACAGACTGTGATAAAAGTCCCCCTTCCCTGGTCTGAAGGCAGCACTCCCAGGTACACTGGCCTGCAGTGCACGTGACCGAAACCTCACCGATCCTTCCACAGTTTCATTTGAGTTGCAAGTTCCCTTATTTCACCGGGGGAAGTGATTTGAAAATGGCGCTCCAGCTTCCCAGAGAAACGTCGCCCACATCAGTCATCTGTCCTGCCTTCATTTCTGCCTCTCACGCCACATCTCTCTATGCCGGGGGCCGGCAACCTTTCAGAAGTGCTGGGCCGAGTCTTCATTGATTCACTCTAATGTAAGGTGTCGTGTGCCAGTCATACATGTTAACGTTTTTAGAAAGTCTCTTTCTATAAGTCTATAATATAGAACTAAACTGTTGTTGTATGTAAAGTAAAGAAAGTTTTTTAAATGTTTAAGAAGCTTCATTTAAAATTAAAATGCAGAGCCCCCCTGGACCGGTGGCCAGGACCCGGGCAGTGTGAGTGCCACTGAAAATCAGCTCGCGTGCCGCCTTTGGCATCCGTGCCATAGGTTGCCTACCCCCGCTCTATACATTTCTTTCCATATCACTGTTCATTAGGGTGACCAGAGGTCCCGATTTTATAGGGACAGTCCCGATATTTGGGGCTTTGTCTTATATAGGCTCCTATTACCCCCCACCCCCTGTCCCGATTTTTCACACTTGCTGTCTGGGCACCCTACTGTTCATACAGTGAAAGCTTTATAGAGCAGAAAGATGCCGGGGGCAGAAATAGAGTCTGATCAGCAAGTTGGGGTGAAATGAACCTGTCATTAAAATGCAGTTAGAATGAATTAGATGGGGCAGCGATTCCTTACCTCGTACTCCTGGGCAGCCTCCCGGATGGGAACCACCGTGTGAGCGGCGTGAGCCCGGGATGCATCACACATCACGCAGATGGGGGTTTGATCCTCTTCACAGAACAGCTTGAGAGGCTGCCGGTGCTCCCCGCACACTCTCTCCCATCCTGCATCCTCAATTCCCCGTAAACTCAGCTGTTGGACAATTTCTAGGACATTCGCCAGCTGCCTGTTGGGTGTGAGGTTTCTCTGCTGAGCAGTTTCTCCGCACTGAGGACAGGAGACGTCTGTGTCCGACCCTTCCCAGCACCGGCTGATGCAGGCTCTGCAGAAACTGTGCCCGCAGTCTATAATCACCGGGTCTTTAAAATACTCCCGACAGATGGGGCAACTAGCTTCAGCCTGGAGACATCGTGCAGGGCTCTCTGCAGCCATGGCTTCTGTCTAGAGAGCCCCAGTGGTAAGTTTCACTTTCCTGAATTCAGAGGTGCACTCCACCTGCTACAGGAACTGGGTGTTTCCTTTCCTGGAATTGACTCACACTGTTTGCTGCATCGGAACAAGCCCCCTGGTAACATTACCAGCCCCGGGGGCTTTTGTGATCAAAGTGCCAATAAAGTGCTGCCCCACCTGCAAACAGCCGCTGTGCCGGTGTAGAGGGTCACTAGGACCTCTCGTGGGTGCCAGCAGCCACCGGTACAGATGGGCTTGCCAGAGCAGGTGTTTAAGGAGGGATAGTTTGAAACTCACAGGCTGCATCCGATGAAGTGGGCTGTAGCTCACGAAAGCTAATGCTCAAATAAATGTGTTAGTCTCTAAGGTGCCACAAGGACTCCTGTTCTTTTTACAGGCTAAAAACTCAGCTAAGCTGGAATCAGTGTTTCAAATATCTGCTTCTCACTTAAACCAGGGCTGCTCTGGCTCAGTGCGTTGCCAGCTCCCATGATTTCATCTCATGGAGTCTCACGATATTTGCTGTGTTTGTTAGACCCCCAGCTCCTGAAAGCATGTGATTAGGGGAGACTCTTGCCCAGGGCCGGCTTTAGGCCGATTCAGCCGATTCGGCTGAATTGGGCCCCGCGCCAAGAGGGCCCCGCGCCGCAGCTCTCCACCCTGCCCCCAGCTCACTTCCCCCTCCTCCCCTCCCCTGCACGCTCCGCCCCCTGAATCAGAGGTTCGCGGGAAGTCTGAAAAGAAGCAGGGGCGGGCAGACAGGCTGGCAGCACCAGGTAAGCTGGGGTGGCAGGGGGCGTGAAAAGGGCTCCGGGGAGGCGCGGCCCAGTCCAGCTCCGGCCCCGGGGCGCCGGCCCGGCCCACTCGGCTCGGCTCCGGCCCAGGCCCCGCGTCCCGGTTCGGGCCCGGCCCTTGTCCGGCCCCCCAGCTCAGCTCCAGCCCGGCCCCCTCGGCTCGGCTCCGGCTCAGGCCCCGCAGCTCGGCTCCGGCCCGGGCCGGCTCGGGTCCGGCGGCTCGGCCCCCCCGGCTGAGCGGCTCCGGGTCCGGCCCCGGCCCCCGTGGCTCGGGCCCCCCCGTGGCTGAGCGGCTCCGGGTCCGGCCCCTGCGGCTTGGGCCCCCCCGCTGGCTGAGCGGCTCCGGGTCCGGCCCCCCCGGCTCGGCCCCCCAGCTGAGTGGGTCCGGGTCCGGATCTGGCCCCCCCCAGCTCAGCCCCCCCGGCTGAGCGGGTCTGGGTCCGGCCCCCCCGGCTGGAGCTTGTGGCAAGCCACGCCCCCAGGAATCGGGCCCCGCTCTTGCTAAAGCCGGCCCTGCTCTTGCCACTTCTTTCCAAGTATCCTTAAGCCTAAACTCCTTCAGCAACCTGGGCCCTGGCTCTGTTCCAGGCACAAACCATGTTTGCTGAGGTCAGAATTAAGGATTTGCTTTGCAGGGCGAGTGAGATGAATACATTGAGTGCAGCGCATAGACCACGTCCTGTCAAAGGAACATATCTGGGCTGGGGCAGCGTCCCGCTGACAATGGTTTTAGGAGTGTGTCCATAAGAACAGCCACACTGGGTCAGACCAAAGGTCCATCTAGCCCAGTATCCTGTCTTCTGACCGTGGCCAATGCCAGGTGCCCCAGAGGGAATGAACAGAACAGGGAATCATCAAGTGATCCATCCTGTTGCCCATTCCCAGTTTCTGGCAAACAGAGGCTAGGGACACCATCCCTGCCAACCCTGGCTAATAGCCATTAACGGACCTATCCTCCATGAAGTTATCCAGTTCTTTTTTGAACCCTGTTATAGTCTTGGCCTTCACAACTTCCTCTGGCAAGGAGTTCCACAGACTCTGTAGCAGAGAATGGAGTAGGTATTCCCTTGAAATGCATATTTCTTTGCTTTTCAAAGTTGAGGCTGTAGTGAAAATCTATCTACACTTGAGTAACCTAATCTGCCTTTCTGCTGTTTTTTTTTAATGTATATGCATTACACAGGATTAAAATTTCACCCGCTAATTCAGTATCCCAGGTTTAGACTGGACAGGGGGGATGTGAAAAAACATAAATCTCTGCCAGGATCTTTGATCAGGGTTTTGGGGTACGAGAATGATCCAGATAATACATAGAATAATAATAAAACCTACTGCAAGTATGTTGGATTAAAAGTAATAATTAATACATTAATTATTTTGGGGAAAATATGGTCCGGTACAGACCCTGGATTTGGCTTGTATTATTAGAAAGAGATATGTCTCTCAGCCTTGCTTGAGTTTGTGCTAAGTGAAGCAGGCCTGTTAATTTGCAAGGTCTGTGCTAATTGTAAAAAAACATTCAGAGACTAAGAGTTTGTCCTAAAAGTGGTAAGATAACAACGTTACAAATGTTTTTCTGAATTCAGGAACAAGATTTGTTGTTCCTCCACTTTTACATTCCTATCTTGCTTGTTTTCTTTTCATGTGTGACAAGTGGCATGGATGGATTCATTGGAGTCTGTCATGCCCCAGTGATTTGAGAATGGTTATGTTAAGTGAAATAGGGTATGATTGTAAATTAGGGTTACCATCCGTCCGGATTCCCCCGGACATGTCCGGCTTTTTTCAGTTAAAAATAGCGTCCGGGGGGAATTTGTCAATGTCCGGACTTCCCCCGCCCCCCATGCAAAGCGTGCGCGGATTACAGGGCAGCCGGCCGGATGGTGCCACTCGCACGGGGCTCCGGCAGCCAGAGCCCTTCCTCCACTTCCCCCCTCCTCTCCCCTGCAACTTGAGGCCTCTCCCTCCCTCCCCCCGCCCTGCATTCACAGATCGCCCGCCGTCGCCTCGGCCTCCGGCAGTCTGGAGCTCCGACCCTGCTCCCCTCCCCTGCTGCCGAGCGCGTTGCTCTGCAGCACAGTAAGGGGGCCGGGGGTCAGAGAAGCGGCAGGGAGGTTCTGGGGGGGGG
>NW_023260551.1:61993-71550 GCF_013100865.1 Trachemys scripta elegans
CCGGCCCAGCGGCGCCGGATTTTCCCGGACATGTTCGGCTTTTTGGGATTTCCCCCCGGACGGGGATTTGAGTCCCAAAAAGCCGGACATGTCCGGGAAAATCTGGACGTATGGTAACCCTAAGAGAGAAGCCCGACTAGTGTGAAGTGCTTTGGAATATGCTTGTTTGGAAACTAACCCCAATAAACATTGCGTTATCTGCGCTTCGGACTTCTGGTCTTTTGCTGCTTGCTGTCTGCGTGACAAGAACCAGGGAAGTGGGAGGGTGGAGGGAAAGCCCCCTAACAAACTGTCTGATTGGAAGTCACATGATCCAACAGACTCAACTTGTGCCATAAAAATAAGAAGAAAATTTAGAATTAAAAATTCCAAATGAAAAGTCACAGTAAAAAAAAACCCCACAGGGAAGTGCTGTACTAGAAACACAGAGGTCGTTGCTAAAGAGCCTGGCAACTCATGACTTATGCCTGTTTTCAGGAAGTGTTTGCTACGAAAACACAACGTGAATTGCACTTTTCCTCTGCACAGCGTTGACACGGGTAAAGGATGAGGTGCTGAGAGGAATCGGAGAAATAACAATAACACTTTGAAAAAGGATCAGAGCTGGATCTAAAGCGGCTGACCAGGGCGGGAGAACAAGGGACTCGCAGCAGCAGAAAGGTGGGAGCTGCTCAGAGACTTTCCGCAGCCCCGGGAACGGAGAAGCGAGTCCGTCCAACCCGCCAGACGTGGGACACGGAGTTTTGGGGGGAATCTGGAGTCTCCTGTTCCCAGCCCAGGAGCGGGTGTCGGACAGACTCTGCCGCCAGCCCTGCACAAGCCGGGCCGGGGAGATCGCTAGGACCCAGCAGCGGGCTGGGGTCACCGCCCCGGCGGCAGGAAGTGATTCGCATTCGCTCCGCAGTGACTCCGGGTCCTGGAGCCCGGGCTGCAGACGGGACAGAGCCCCCAGCTCCTGGGGGGGCAGCGCTGGGAGGGAAGGTGAGAGAGACCCGCCCCCACCCCCCGGGCTGCAAATCCCAGACTTGTGCCCAGCGGGGCGGCCGCCAGCCCCAGTGTGGGGGGACAGGGGGAGATGGGGGGGGGTTGTGAGGGGAAGAGGTGATGGGGGAGGGGAGGCTGGAATAGGGGGAGATGGGGGGGCTGTGAGGGGGAGACTGGGATGGGGGAGATGGGGGGGGCTGTGAGGGAAGGGGGAGGGGAGGCTGGGATCGGGGGAGATGTGAGGGGGAAAGGGTGATGGGGGATGGGAGGCTGGGATCGGGGGAAGATGTGAGGGGGGCTGTGAGGGGAAGGGGCTGGGGAGGCTGGAGGGACAATGGGAGAACAAGGGGACGCTGGCTGGGGAAAGGGGGGACGGGGGGGGAAGGGGTTGTGAGAGATACGAGAGCAGCTCCCTCACCCCATGGACTGGGAGGGGGGTGGGCTGGAGGCGCTGCCCCCACAGCAGCCATCGGAGATTCCTCCCTACCCCCAAAATGGTAACATAAGCCTTGCAAGTGTGTGTGTGGCGGGGGGATGGAGGGGATTTCCCTGCAGGGCTGCAAATTTACCCAGCAACTATCCATCCTCCGCCTCACCTCCCACACTCGGCTCTTGATTTAATATTTTGTTTCCAGACAATTTCGTTATTTGGGGCTCTGACTCCTGGGCTGACCGGCCTGACTGGGTGCTGTTCTGATTTCTGTGCAGGATTCGGTGTCACTCCAGAGTCACTGCCAGCCCTGGCTGGCAAGGAGTGGAATTGGGGATTGGTTTGGTTCTGGTTCAAGACACCCCAAAATGGTTCAGATACCAGGCAGTGCCAGGGGGCGGGTAGGAGCGGCTTCCTTCAGTGGGGAACTGAATTTGGGGCCTGTGTCCAGTGGGGCATTTGGAAGGAGGAGCTGCCGCTGGGGCTGGGTGGTGGGAGGCCCGTCTAAGGGGGAGAAAAGTTGGGGAACCAGTACCTTTTTCCTTGGGATTGAAGAGTTAGCGTTACTTCTGGGACCGGGAGCCCCCCACTTCTTCCCTCCTACCTTCCTCTCTGCTCCTAGGGGCTGTCTCCTCTTCTCCTCCTACTGGGGCACGCCCTGCCGGAGCAATCGCCTGCCTGGGTCTTATTGATCATGAAGGAAAGAGCAGAGAAGGGTTCATTTTATTTGATCAGATACTGAACTTAAAAACGGCTGAAACACTATGTATTAGAGGGGTAGCCGTGTTAGTCTGGATCTGTCAAAAGGACAGAGAGGCTGGTGGCACCTTATAGACTAACTTCTGTGTCTATAGACTAAGTTAGTCTATAAGGTGCTACAAGACTCTTTGTCGCTTGAAACTTTATGGTAACTGGTGACCAGTTTTCCCCCCAGTTCAGTTCAGATTCAGGGTTGCTGAGTAAGAGAAAAATTATGGATCAAGTCTGGCTCCAACTCAGTTAAAAAGACCAGTTCAAACTGGTTCTGGTGTGAGTCCGGGCAACGAAATCTGCGGCTTCTGAACTGACCCTGGGGGGAAAACTGGTCACCAGTTACCATAAAGTTTCAAGCGAAACTGTTTCTCTCTGCCCCTAGAGTTAGTTGCTTTTTCTGGGTCAGACGCTGCTGCCTCCGACGTCGTGATCTGGGAGCCCAGACTGAGCAGCTGCTGCTCCCCCAGCCGGGTCTGTGCCGGGGGGAGACCTTTATTAATGCCCCCTCTGTGCCCAGCTCAGGTGGGGACTTTCCCCCCGTGGCTGGAACTAGCCCCGGGCTCTGCCCGCACCAGCCCTGAGCCGGAGCCTCCAGGCGATGCGGAGAGAACTGCGGGAAAGTGCTGGGGACGGGCAGGAAAGTGACTTTTCAGGGACCAGCGGGTGAGTTTGTACCAGAGAGGAAGGGGCTCCCCGTGTGTCTGCGGGTCCCGAGGGACACAGCCAGGCTCTCCCTGGAGAGCAAACACCCCGGGAACGGGACAGTCACCAGTTCTCCCAGGCGGAGCAGAAAGGGAAGGGGACGAGAAGGGGAAGGGTGACAGCGAAACGGGCAGCAGGAGAGAGAGGTTCCCAGCTCCCAAACCTGCCCAAATCCAGTCACTGCGTCACCCGGGGCAGATTGAGTGTCCTGGGAACAAGGTGAGGAGTAGAGTGAGGAAAGGCCAGTTCCTGCCCCTGTCAGGTCACGGCCCTGCTGGGTGGATGTGCTGTCTGGGGGACAATAAACAGAAAAATGGCCACGGTCTGTCTAGCCCAGTATCCTGTCTTCCGATAGCGGCCAGTGCCAGGTGCCCCAGAGGGAATGAACAGAGCAAGCAATGATCACATGATCTTGTCATTCTCTCTTCACTTCTAGCAGTCAGAGGCTAGGGACACCCAGATCACGGGGTTGCATGGCTGAGCAGGTTGGCTAGTAGCCCTTGATGGACCTGTCCACCATGAATTTATCTAGTTCTTCTTTGAACCCTGTTATAGTCTCGGCCTTCACAACATCCCCTGGCAAGGAGTTCCACAGGTTGAATGTGCGTTGTGTGAAGAAATATTTCCTTGTGTTTGTTTTAAAGCTGCTGCCTATTAATTTCGTTGGGTGACCCCTACTTCTTGTGTTATGAGAAGGAGTCAACAACACTTCCGGGGAACAATGTCAGGGGGAATCCACCCAAGTGGCTCCTTTGATTCTGCTTTTTTTCTAGCATTTGTCTCAGAGCCTCTGTCCCTGGCAGGGTTTAAAATTGCCTCGGGGGGTCCAGCCCTGGTGGGAGGGGCCGGGTCATTGTTGTAATGAAGGGCCAGAGGCTACAGGAGAAGCGTTTCGGTGGCTGCTGTCGGCATAAAATCTCCACCCCTGCAAGAGGCAGTAGCTGTGTGGGTGGGAGAAGCTCTCCCGAGTGACGTCAATTATACCCAAGGAAGCCTGAGCGTAGACCAAGCCAAAACGACGGAGGGTTTTCCCAGGGTGGCAGAGTCTAGAGCGTCTTTCTGCAGGGAAAGACCCTGGGGGGGAATCGGGGTGTGACATGGACCAACGCCCCTTCTGAAAGCTCCCCACTTGTCCCTCTCACCCTGACAGGCTGAAGAATCACGTCCACATTTCGCTCCAGATCGTCCCATCTTCCAGGAGACGGGGAAGAGAAATGGCTGTGGTGTAGCTCAGGTAGGAGATTTTCAGGGAGCTGTGTGTGTGTGTTTGGTTTGTAGCGGGGAGGGGCAGGAAATACACAGGGTGAGGCAGGGAGGGGACGGGATGTAATAAATCGGCTGGGACATGTTCACCTTGGGCCTCGTTTTCTGAACAGGCCCATTGGGAGGGGGTGACCGTCCCCCCATTTCTGAAAGCGGAAATGCCCCATGGACAGGGCTGGGAAAACTGACCAGGTTCTTGGTGCTGGAGCTTGGACCCACTAGCCCAGGGGTCGGCAACCTTTCAGAAGTGCTGGGCCGAGTCTTCATTTATTCACTCTATTTAAGGTTTCACGTGCCAGTCATACATTTTAATGTTTTCAGAAGGTCTCTTTCTATAAGTCTATAATACAGAACTAAACTATTGTTGTATGTAAAGTAAATAAGGTTTTTAAAATGTTTAAGAAGCTTCATTTAAAATTAAAGTAAAACGCAGAGCCCCCCGAACCAGTGGCCAGGACCCGGGCAGTGTGAGTGCCACTGAAAATCAGCTCGTGTGTGGTGTTAGACCCGCGTGCCATAGGTTGCCGACCCCTGCACTAGCCAGAGGCTACTGTGGAATATGAAGGTGGTGGGATTTCTGTCCCGGTCCCCTGCTTGGAGCCTGTAGCTAGCAGGTGTGTGGTAAATGAGAAGACCCCGCTCTCCTCCGTCTGCTGGGAGGAAGCAGGGGCTCTCACCTGCTGGCTCCTCTGAGCAGGGTGGGGATTGGATTCTGCTTCTCCGTCCCTCCTCCTTCGTGACTAGTGGAATTGTGGCCGGGGCAGCAGGCTCTGAGTGGAGGAACTGATGTCGTTTCAGATACCGGTGACCTTCGAGGAGGTGGCTGTTGTATTTCACCACGGGGCAGGGGGCTCTGCTGGACCCCGCTCCGAGAGCCCTCTACTGGGACGTCATGCAGGAGAACGATGAGAATGTGACCTCGCGGGGTAAGGGTTCCCGTCCCCTCGGTTATTAAACGCCGTTGGGTCTGCATTTCTGAATCTGGTCAGCTTCTTCCCTGCTCGGTTAGATTGTAGGGGGAGGGTCGCATTGTCCACAGCTCCGGTGCGCATGACACTTTCATCTCCATACTCCCTCCAAGAGAACAGGGGAGTCAGAAATCTAATGGACATGCTAATTCATCCCCATCTCTCTAGCTTTCAAGGGTCCAGAAGCAGGGTATTGTCCTGCCTATGTAATTTCTCCTTCACCTTCCTTCTTGGGACTAGCTTCATCCATGGCGAGGGCTCCAGGTTCTGCAGGGTAGGAAATAGACAGGAATTTAACACCCAAGCCGTGTGTGTGTCCGTAAGTCCCCCAGAACACAAAGACCTTGAGAACTCCTAGTGAGGTCATGACAGCACCCCCACAGACCCCAAGGGGTCTGAGTTATTACAATCCCATGTAAGGTCAGGCTAAACTCAGGGAATGTCCCTTGTGACAAATACTCTACCAAGACTTCATGCAACTTGACTGTGCCTGATTTCACCCCCTGCGCAGGACTTCCCATTCCCAAACCTGACCTGATCGCCTGGCTGGAAGGAGGGGAAGAGCCGTGGGTCCCAGATCTCCAGGCCTCCAAGGAAAGGGGGCTCTTGAGAGGCACCCACACAAGTGGGTAGGCCCTCTGCTTAGTGAAGAGGGAGAAACAGTAATAGGAAACTTGGAAATGGCAGAGATGCTTAATGACTTCTTTGTTTCGGTCTTCACCGAGAAGTCTGAAGGAATGCCTAACATAGTGAATGCTAATGGGAAGGGGGTATGTTTAGCAGATAAAATAAAAAAAGAACAAGTTAAAAATCACTTAGAAAAGTTAGATGCCTGCAAGTCACCAGGGCCTGATGAAATGCATCCTAGAATTCTCAAGGAGCTAATAGAGGAGGTATCTGAGCCTCTAGCTATTATCTTTGGAAAATCATGGGAGACGGGAGAGATTCCAGAAGACTGGAAAAGGGCAAATATAGTGCCCATCTATAAAAAGGGAAATAAAAACAACCCAGGAAACTACAGACCAGTTAGTTTAACTTCTGAGCCAGGGAAGATAATGGAGCAAGTAATTAAGGAAATCATCTGCAAACACTTGAAAGGTGGTAAGGTGATAGGGAACAGCCAGCATGGATTTGTAAAGAACAAATAGTGTCAAACCAATCTGATAGCTTTCTTTGATAGGATAACGAGTCTTGTGGATAAGGGAGAAGCTATGGATGTGGTATACCTAGACTTTAGTAAGGCATTTGATACGGTCTCGCATGATATTCTTATCGATAAACTAGGCAAATACAATTTAGATGGGGCTACTATAAGGTGGGTGCATAACTGGCTGGATAACCGTACTCAGAGAGTTGTTATTAATGGTTTCCAATCCTGCTGGAAAGGCATAACGAGTGGGGTTCCGCAGGGGTCTGTTTTGGGACCGGCTCTGTTCAATATCTTCATTAACGACTTAGATATTGGCATAGAAAGTACGCTTATTAAGTTTGCAGATGATACCAAACTGGGAGGGATTGCAACTGCTTTGGAGGATAGGGTCATAATTCAAAATGATCTGGACAAATTGGAGAAATGGTCTGAGGTAAACAGGATGAAGTTTAACAAAGACAAATGCAAAGTGCTCCACTTAGGAAGGAAAAATCAGTTTCACACATACAGAATGTGAAGAGACTGTCTAGGAAGGAGTACGGCAGAAAGGGATCTAGGGGTTATAGTGCACCATAAGCTAAATATGAGTCAACAGTGTGATGCTGTTGCAAAAAAAGCAAACATGATTCTGGGATGTATTAACAGGTGTGTTGTGAGCAAGACACGAGAAGTCATTCTTCCGCTCTACTCTGCTCTGGTTAGGCCTCAGCTGGAGTATTGTGTCCAGTTCTGGGCACCGCATTTCAAGAAAGATGTGGAGAAATTGGAGAGAGTCCAGAGAAGAGCAACAAGAATGATTAAAGGTCTTGAACATGACCTATGAAGGAAGGCTGAAAGAATTGGGTTTGTTTAGTTTGGAAAAGAGAAGACTGAGAGGGGACATGATAGCAGTTTTCAGGTATCTAAAATGGTGTCGTAAGGAGGAGGGAGAAAACTTGTTCACCTTAGCCTCTAAGGATAGAATAAGAGGCAATGGGCTTAAACTGCAGCAAGGGAAGTCTAGGTTGGACATTAGGAAAAAGTTCCTAACTGTCAGGGTGGTTAAACACTGGAATAAATTGCCTAGGGAGGTTGTGGAATCTCCGTCTCTGGAGATATTTAAGAGTAGGTTGGATAAATGTCTATCAGGGATGGTCTAGACAGTATTTGGTCCTGCCATGAGGGCAGGGGACTGGACTCGATGACCTCTCGAGGTCCCTTCCAGTCCTAGCATCTATGAATCACCCACGTAATCGCCAGTGTTGACAGCAGTATGTCAGCGGGAGAGTTTCTCCCATCGACTCCCGCCACTCACTGGGGCTGGAGTAAGGCCTCGTCTACACTATGGAGTTTTGTCAACGCAAGTTATGCCGACGTACAGCCACCGCTGTAATTAAACCCCTGTGGCAGGTCCACACTATGCTCCTTGTGTTGGCAGAGCACAGCCACGCCAGCAGCTCTTGCATTGACACAGAGAGCAGAGCAGTGTGAGTAGATATCCCACTGCACAACTGGCCGCAGGGGGCTTTGGGAAGGGTTTGCAGTGCCTCATGGGGCAGGTAGAGCGTCACGTGAGGTAGGTTTCACCCTACTACACGGGAACCTCAGCGTTATGGAGACCTCGGGAACGGGGGTTGTTCCTAACTCTGAAATGTTCGTAGCCCTGAACAAGACGTTATGGGATGCTCCTCAGGGCAGATGGCTCGGAGCAGGGGCTCACAGTTGTGCCTGTGAGCCTCAGCGTCTTCGCCTCCTAACTGTAAGTGGCTGCCCCATGCGTGGTGAGTAGGGGGCGGGGGTGGGGACAGGCAGCCCAGATGTGCCTACCTTTTAAGCTGCAACACAGGCACGGTACAGGATTTGCTGGGGTTTGGTTTTTTGTTTTGTCTCCACTGCTGCCTGATTGTGTACTTCTGGTTCCACGTGGTGTCCGGTTGACTGGTCAGTCTGTAACTGCGGTGTCCGTATCTACTGTCGATTGCCAGCTGCTTTTCACCTGAAGCGTCGGTGTGGGGAGGTGGGAGGAGGGGAAGAGAGAGTGTGTGTGTGTGTGTGTGTGTGTGTGTGTGAGAGAGAGAGAGAGGAGAGACAGAGACACTGTGTGTGTAGGGGAAGTGTGTGTGTTCCCCCCCTCCCACCGCAGCAGCCTGCCCTGCCTGCGTTCCTAGTGCCGGGAAGAGCAAGATTTTGCGTTAATGATGCTGTGATTCCCTCCTACTTCTCCCACAGCCTCCTCTGCCCACAAACCCAGGAGATCCTCCCCTCCCCTCCCCTGTAGTCCAGGCAGGAGTGTGTTTGCTGCCATCCGGCTCAGCCGGGCAGTAGCTATGTAAGCTCTGCACACTGAGGAATTTCAACGCTGCCGGGAGCTTTGAAAGGGGAGGGACGCATGCCTGAGTAGCTGGATGCAGGGCAGCGGAGTTCAAAACAGTGAGCCGCGTGGTCACGGTGGGCATTGTGGGATACTTCCTGAAGGCCAGTTACGGTGATGTAACGAACGCAGTGTCTACACGGACGCTTTGTCTCTCTAACTTTGCCGCAAAAAGCTCTGTGCCTCTCGTCGAGGTGGGAGGGTTTTTTTTGTTGCCAAAACGGGAGAGTTTTGCCAACAAACCTTCATTTGTTTTGTCAACAAAAGCTGCCTTTTGCCGACAAAACTGTGTAGCGTAGACAAGCCCTATCTACGGAGAGGACAGACAATGACTCCTGTCTGGATTGTCTCTCTCTCTCCCAGCAGGTGATGAGCGTGGGAGTGAGAACAAGGAGGAGAATCAACTGCGGGAAGCTCCTGGGAAAGTGGAACCACTGGGGACGTTTCTGAGAAGAGCTGAAGGGAGTTTTTCCCAGTGCTTGAAACAGGGAAAAGCCTGGGGAAATCAGGGCAGGGCAGGGAGGCAGCTGGAACACCATCCGAGGAAGAAACCGGATGAATCCATTCTATGCATGGATCCCAAGGAAACCACAGCTCCGCAGATAAATCACAAGGAAGAAAAACCCTACAAATGTCTTGACTGTGGGAAAAGATTCAGTGTGAGAACAAGCCTGACTATGCATTGGAAAATCCATACAGGAGATAAACCCTATAAATGTTTGGACTGCGGGAAAAGTTTCCATCAGAGTTCACACCTTATTACACATCAAAGACTGCACCTGGGAGAAAGACCCTATAGATGCCTTGAGTGTGGGAAAAGTTTTAATGAAAGTTCATCTCTTACTAAACATGGGAGAATCCACACAGGAGAAAGACCCTATAAATGCCATGAGTGTGGGAAAAGATTTAATTTCAAATCAGCCCTTAATGTGCACCAAAGAACCCACACAGGAGAGA
>NW_023260552.1:0-10691 GCF_013100865.1 Trachemys scripta elegans
GCAGAGGCCAGAGCAGCAGCTGGGAAACCAGACAGAGGAAAAAGTGGGTAAATCCATTAATTGTTGGGAAACTCACAAAGATGTCAAGGGAACCCCAGCCCAGCAGAGAATCCTCAGGGGAAAGAGAAACAACCCAGGCACTGAGTGTGGGGAAAACATCAGTAGATGCTCAGACCTTATTAACCATGAGAAAATCCAGACGGGAGAGAAACCCTATGAATGCTGTGAGTGTGGGAAAAACTTCACTCAGAGCTCAGCCTTCGTTACACATCAGAGAATTCACACGGGAGAAAGACCCTATGAATGCTGTGAGTGTGGGAAACGCTTTGCTCAGAGTTCAGCCCTTCTGATACATCAGAGAATCCACACAGGGGAGCGACCCTATGGATGCTGTGAGTGCGGGAAAAACTTCACGAACAGCTCAGCCCTTATTACGCATCAGAGAATCCACACGGGGGAGAGACCATATGAATGCAGTGAGTGCGGGAAAAGCTTCACTCAGAGCTCAAACCTTACTATCCATGAGAGAATCCACAGGGGAGAGAGACCATATGAATGCTGTGAGTGCGGGAAAAACTTCCCTCGGAGCTCAGCCCTTATAAGACATCAGAGAATCCATGCGGGGGAGAGACCGTACGAATGCAGTGAATGTGGGAAAACCTTCACTGAAAGCTCAGATCTTCTTATACATCAGAGAGTCCACACAGGAGAAAGACCCTATAAATGCAGTGACTGTGGGAAAACCTTCACTAAGAGGTCAGTCCTTGTTACGCATCAGAGGATCCACACAGGAGAGAGACCCTATGAATGCTTTGAGTGCGGGAAAACCTTCACTCAGAGCTCAGCGCTTATTGCACATCAGAGAATCCACAGAGGGGAGAAACCCTACGGATGCTGTGAGTGCGGGAAAAGCTTCACTGACAAATCAGCCCTGATTGCCCATCAGAGAATCCACAGTGGAGAGAGACCCTATGAATGCAGTGAGTGCGGGAAAAACTTCGCACGTAACTCAGCCCTGGTTACGCATCAGAGAATCCACACAGGTGAGAGGCCCTATGAATGCAGTGAGTGTAGGAAAAACTTCCATCAGAGCTCAGCCCTTACTTATCATCAGAGAATCTGCCAGGGCAATAAGCCATAATTAAGACCTTGTCTATGGTTGTCGAAAGATTTTTTTTTTTCTTGAATACTTTTGCTAATTCCCATCTAGTGACCTCCAAGGCTGTTTGCACCATTTGCTTCACAGTGGTCCCTCAGGGGAGTTGCCAACTTCTGCCTTTTGCAGCTAGGCCTTCTTTGGGTGAAGCCCAAGGTCCTTTCTAACAATAATGGGATTGTACGTCCTGCCTGCCAGGAATGTCCTTCAGACACAGATGGGGGAAACTGGGGTTATCTCAGCTAGCTTCATTGAGGTAAAATATTCATTTCCACTGTGATTTTTTGAGGCGTGAGCTACCTCAGCTATTCTTCACCCATGTCTAGATGCCCAGGTTATAGGGAATGTTTCCTCATGACCTGACCTAATCTCTGTCATTTTCCTAATCTCAACAAACCTTTATATCACATTTATACTCCTCCTCCCACTGCAAAGCAATTGTTAAAGTCACCGAGTCCCTTTTTTGGGGACCGATGGTCTCATTTCCAGTTGTTGTCACGTTGCTCTGAGCTGGGATGAATAGCAGTGATGTTTGGTACCCTTATCCTCATTTAAAACGTATTTAACTATAACAAGGAGCCTGGGCAGAGGGGAACGTGTCAATTCAGCTTCTGTGGTGCTGAAGGAGATGGGGGGATTCCCATCAGAGTTACTCTCTGTCCGAGCCATGTAGAATTTATCTTTTCCACCTTCAAACTCTCCACCTCCCAAAGGGTCACGTGATGACATGTTCTCAGCTCACTTGGCCTGGGAGTCGCTCTTTGATTTCCTTGATCTTAAATCAGACTCGTGAGGACTGGAGGAAAAGTGTCCCAGACCCGGACGAGGAATCCAAATGTATCCAAAACACAGTTTGATGATTATGAGTTTAAATGCCGGTCTCTGTCCTTTTGCAAAGCAGCTTCTGGGCTTTTTCCTGCTGAGTATGGATTGTTTGCAGATTAGAAGTTTTGCTGTCCCCCCCCCCCCCCCCACTATGATAATGCTAAAACTTTGCTAAATAACATGACTCAATAAAAGGAGACAATGCTGAACAAAACACATTTGAACACAATGTGAACCCGTTGTCCTGACTGTGAGTCATCAAATACAATCTGCTCTAGAATTTTACTTTATATAAAACGGAAAGCGTCTTATTCCTCTCAGTGTTGTGGATTTTTCTCCCTTTCCTAAAGACCGTTTGGTTACATAATGGGACACTAGTTTTGTTTGAGGGAATGCAGCTCAGATTTATTGGGGACTTTGCGACAAATGGCTATCTGGCAAAAATAGTCATTTATTTTATTCTTGCTTTTCCGCCACCCCTCCATGATGACCGTTCGGTCAACTATGGAGATTCTAATGCAGTTCGGTCAACATGGGAGAATACTCCAAGAATACTCTAATAGGACATACTACCAAGGAAACATTTGTGTTTTTAATTCTCCACTATGAAATGCTAAACAACAACCCACTCCAAATTCTACACCTTACTGAAGGAACTGCATGCAATCACAGTATTGTTCAGCTCGTTAGGCCTATATTATCTCAGGTGACCCCAGAAGAAAGTACCACCATATGTGGCTTGGCGTTTTGCAATATGCTCACGCAGTTGGTTCCCAAAGACGTTATGAGCCAGGGCTTACAGGAGGTTACTCCTGCAGATCTCTCCTAGCTAAGATTTTGATTGGTGAAATGTCTGTAACGATGCGGTTCTGGCGGGACCCAGCTGAGAGTGCCAATTCAGGACACATTGTTCAAACAGGGCAGTTACAGCCCTAGGCTGGGGTTTTTCCACCTCTAAGGCAAACCAAACCAGCCAGACTAAGAGGACTTTGGTCTCACCCTACTGGCTAACCACAAGTCTCTCAAGCAATTCCCTTAGACACTCCAGTTTCCCAGTATTACCACCAGTGCCACTTGTTACGGGGACAAATGGTTATGAAAACCAAGACCCCAGTAAAAGAAAAAGGTTCTCCCGATCCCAAAGGACCAAGCCCCAGACCCAGGTCAATATACAAATCAGATCTTACCCACAAATCCCGCTGTTGCCAATCCTTTAGAATCTAAAATCTAAAGGTTTATTCATAAAAGGAAAAAGATATCGCTGAAAGCTAGAATTGGTTAAACGGAATCAATTACATCCAGTAATGGCAAAGTTCTTGGTTCAGGCTTGTAGCAGTAATGGAATAAACTGCAGGTTCAAATCAAGTCTCTGGAACATCCCCAGCTGGGATGGGTCATCAGTCCTTTGTGTAGAGCTTCAGTTTGTAGCGAAGTCCCTCCAGAGGTAAGAAGCAGGATTGAAGACAAGATGGAGATCAGGCATCAGCCTTTTATAGTCTTTTCCAAGTATAAAAACACCTCTTTGTCCTTACTGTGGAAAATTACAGCAAAATGGAGTCTGGAGTCACATGGGCAAGTCCCTGCATACTTTGCTGAGTTACAAGGCATATCTGCCTTTTCTCAATGGGTCAGTTGTGTAGCTGATGGTCCTTAATGGGCCATCAAGCAGGCTAGGCAGAACTAACACCAACTTGTCTGGGGCGTCACCCAGAAGCATAGCACGTGTTTGAAATACAAACAGTAGAGAGCCAATACTTATAACTTTAAATACAAAAATGATATATGCATATAGACAGCATAATCATAACCAGCCAACCATAACCTTGTCTTAGACACCCTATTTGACCCCCTTTATACAAGATTTGGTGCCACTACAGGACTTTGGTTGCAGCCATGTTCTATATGGTCCCAGTTCAAATCAATAACGTGACAATGTCCCTAACATGCGGAGGAAATAGAAGCAGTGTTTGTGTTGAACTAATCCTTTGGAGGTGCTGCGAAGGAGTAGAAAATGAAATCCGTGTTGAACATGAGAAAGATGAAGAAAAATCACTGTTTTTTAACAGAAACTCCGCCTGGTGCAGCTTACAGAGATTCTGATTCAGGTCTGTGTCTGGTTCCTAACAGAGACCTGTGCCACCAGAGAGATCGACGCCTAGGCTCCTGTGCAGCGAATGGATAGAGATCGGCACTGCGGCTCCTGTACAGCGAATGGGGAAGAAATTGGCACCTTGGAATGGGATCCACAAACCCTGGCGTGCTAGGTGGCTTCTCACCTAAGCTAGCCAGGGGAGAGGCCCATGACAGGGAAATGCTAAGCCCAAACCTCAGACAGAGAGCGGTGGATCTCTGCTTCTGAGCACCAGACTTGGGAACCAGCCAGATTAGGTGCCTACGTCATTTCTTCCGAGAATGGGGGAGGCACTTGCCTCATTCCACCCCCAGCATCCAGGGGAGGAGGCAGGCATGGTGGCACCCACCATATCACGGTTAGCCCAGTGGGCAGAGTAATCGGTCCCAAACTTTTCCCTAGGGCAACCCACCAACCCAGCTGCAGTTTGACTTTTTGGGGACCCGCCATTATCCCTTCTCCCCTTCCCAGCTGATTCCTTGCCCTGCTCCCTTGAACCACCCTGGTGCTCTCCCTCCCCATCGCCTCTCCGCCCCCAGCCTCTCCCTCCTCTCCCCTGACAGTCGTTGGGGTTTAGGGCCACAAGGGAGCAGCAGATCATCTGGGGCTGACCTCATGTATACGAGAGGCCAGAGAACAGGAGGGGCACCAGTGGCTGACGCCCGTGCAGTGGCAGAGACACGCTGATGCTGATGTACCCTTGTTGCCAAGGCATTTGAGATTCGTTGTCCCAAATCAGAGGGAAGTGGAAATGAATGAGGAATTTTATATCCCCTAGTTGATAAACGAGGTAGAGGGGTAAAAGTTGAGTGGAACGCCATCTACATTTTTGGGAATTAGAGAGAAAATGGGGGAAAAAACTTGCAAGGACTTTATATCAACCAATAATCAAGAATTTGACAAAACAGCAACATCGGAGAAGATCTGATGTTAATACACCTCTACCTCAATATAACACGAATTCAGAAATAACACGATAAAGCAGTGCTCGGGCGGGGGGGGCTGCGCACTCCAGCGGATCAAAGCAAGTTCGATATAATGCAGTTTCACTTATAACGCGGTAAGATTTTTTGGCTCCCGAGGACAGCGTTATATCGCGGTAGAGGTGTATATCATTAGATGGGGAAATCTCAGGGGATAATAGATCAGTTACAGATAATTAGAGAAAAACAGGGCCATTTTTTTAAGGATGCTATGTCACTATTTTAGAATGAAGGCGTAAGCGGAGGTGAAAACCTATATATTTGTTCACAGAGAAAAACACCAATATCAATGTTCGGTAATTTGAGAGACAGACGGGAGACATTATATAGACATGATCAATAAACAACAGAAGGGGATGGTTCCCTCTTGGCTGACAATCACACGGCAGCAAGGAGCCCTGGGCAATGCTGCTTTAACAGGGGATGGGATGAGGGTGAATGCAGCCAGTGGGGAGCGGGAGAGCATGGGGGTCTGGGACCATGACTAGCCGCTGGTGGCAGGAGGGGGCTGGGTTGGGCTGGGGTAGGGACGAAGCAGGAAGCAGTTGGGAGACGGTAATCTGGGGCTGGGCCGTCTCCATGGGGGGATGGACACGCTCCTCCCTTTCTGTCTTGTGCCCTTTCCATGCCTTGTTGCTGGCAGAGAATGGCCACCCAATCCCCACCCCAGAGGCAGGCGCATCTCAGGGTCCTCTTATTCTGCACCCACTAACCCCCTGCCCATTCGGGGAATGGCTGAGGGCATCGAGTTCCCCCCAACACAAGAATGATTTGCTGCAGATAAAATGGGTGGGAAAACATCCCAAATCGGAGGCGATTTTAAACTGAGATTCGAGAATTAGAGAGAAAATGGGGGCAAAACCTGAGCATAACAGATAAAAAAGCAATACTGTGAGAGAAAAGGGGGGAAACTGACGAGAATTTTCTAGCCATACTTGATAATTACAGAGAAAGGGGGAAGACTGTCAGGGTGCAGGGGCAGCACTGCAGAATGACCGCCTGCCGTTGTCCCTGCGGTGAAGTAACAAACGTGAGCTGGCACGCCACAAACTGTGTTCAAATGATGCTTAAAACTTTCCCCGGTTTTTTCCCCACCTCTAATTGTGTAGTGAGTGGCAGTACCCCAGTGTGGCCATTTATTCTGGTCCCACTTGCCTGTGGGATTCTGTCCTTTGCCTAGGTAAGGGGACGGTTGGCCCCTTACTGAAACTTAGTGGGGTTTCTGGTTCGCTCTCTCCCAGTACCAAAAGAAAGGGGAAGGGTGGATGAGAAATCAGGACCCTGAGACTGACAGTCCCCAGGGCCAATGAGGAGAGGCCAATGGCCCAGGTTAGCCTGATTGACAGGGCAGGCAGGTCAATGAGGGAATCAGGAGGCTGGGGGCGGGACCCGTCCTCCGTGTGAGATGGAGCTTCTTGGGCCGGAGTAGGGCTGAGTTAAGGAGAGAGCAGCAAGCGGAACCAGAGAAGCAGCCCAGGGGGCTGGAGGCAGAGCAGCAGCAGTGCTGAGGCCGAGTGGAGCTGGGGCTGGAGCCGTCCGGAGACGGATGCGGATGTGGTGAGCACCTGGGGAGAGCGAGGGGGACCCTGTGCAGAAGGCCCAGCGGAGGGAGATGCCCCCCAGCCAAGCCAGACTTGGAGAGGGATCGTAACCCCAGTGGGGCGGGGCGGGAGGTGACGCTGGGAAGAAGGGTCCTGCTACCCTGAGCGTGAAGCCATGTCCGACCTGCGGCATCCCTGCAGCACCACCAGGGCCTGGACGGACGGGTGACGAACAGTGAACTGTCCTGACATTCCAGAGCCGCTGGTTGTGGTGTCCCCGTGTCACAGAGCGGGGTTGTTTTCCTTTAAACTTGCCCGTTTTGCCTTAGATTTTTTTAATTTATTCCTGGTTAATAAATTGTATTTGCTTGAAGTGAGTGCAGTGATCAGTGGGTCGGGGAAGTGTCCAGAGCAGAGAGAGCACCCCGGAGTGGGGACAACCTTGCCCCTGTCCCAAGTGACCACGACAAGGTTGGGGGTTGAGCCCACAGGAATCCTGGGCCCAGCCTTGTTGGGGCTATGAGGACTCTGCCACACAGGAGGGTGGAAGGGGAGCCCTCGAAGTCGGGCAGGGCTCTGGGTAAAGGGAGTGGGAGCCGGGACTCAGATCCTTCCGCCAGCCAATTCCACCGCAGTCATGTATAAACCAGGAACGTTCCCCCGTTTATACCTACAATGGGCTTTGGGTCAGTCCATAGGCTATGATATAGAAACACTCATGCCTCTCTGAATGCCTGGATTTGACCAAATCTCCCCAGAGTGGGGTCACACTTTTCTAGGACCTTTTTCCCAATACCAGAATACCTTTTGAAGAGCTCCTGGTCCTTCCCACCTGCAGGTACAAGCAACTGCTACCCTCATGCAGCCATTCTGCAGCTGTGTGTCTGCTGTATCCCCTTCTCTTCCAGCTGGTCAGCGTTCTTATCTCCTGTTATACCTACTCGTTAACATTTCGGAGGGTGGCAGAGTCTCCGAGGTGATGTTTACTCTGGCCAAGCCTTACAATGACACACCAGGAACCTCTTTCCAACTTAATCCTTTTGTATTTATCTATGTGTATAAACCCTTCAGCACACATAAGCCCAAGACAACGTGAACAATTTGTCAGCTGTGGCTGTAAAAATCTGTTCATTATAGATCCATGCTGCTAACATCCATCGTTTAATTACATCGTTTTTTACAGATGTGGTCTCCTCATCTCAAAAAAGATATACTGGCACTAGAAAAGTTCAGAGAAGGGCAACTAAAATGATTAGGGGTTTGGAACGGGGCCCATATGAGGAGAGATTAAAGAGACTAGGACTTTTCAGCTTGGAAAAGAGGAGACTAAGGGGGGATATGATAGAGGTCAATAAAATCAGGAGTGATGTGGAGAAAGTGAATAAGGAAAAGTTATTTACTTGTTCCCATAATATAAGAAATAGGGGCTACCAAATGAAATGAATGGGCAGCAGGTTTAAAACAAATAAAAGGAAGTTCTTCACACAGCACCCAGTCAACCTGTGGAACTCCTTGCCTGAGGAGGTTGTGAAGGCTAGGTCTATAACAGGGTTTAAAAGAGAACTGGATAAATTCATGGAGGTTAAGTCCATTAATAGCTATTAGCCGGGATGGGTAAGGAATGGTGTCCCAAGCCTCTGTTTGTCAGAGGGTGGAGATGGACGGCAGGAGAGAGATCACATGATCATTACCTGTTAGGTTCACTCCCTCTGGGGCACCTGGCATTGGCCACTGTCGGCAGACAGGATACTGGGCTGATGGACCTTTGGTCTGACTCAGTATGGCCGTTCTTATGTTCTTATGTTATGTTCCACTGATTTTTTTTTAAGAGTTTTTTTTAACAGTTTGGTATCTCCGCTACTTTTGAGCCATCATTAATTTCAACCCCGCCCCCTTCATTTTTTAATTCATACACATACTTGCTCTCTAATACTACTTTCCCCCTTGACAAATTTATATGCCTGTTCATCTTAACCCCTGTAGTTTAGCATCAGCTTGTTTATGCTAGTGGTGAAAGATCAGATTAAACAAATGTGGTGTTAAAAAACTTTGTTTCAGTAAAAGGACCAGGGCTACTTTGGGGCTAGTTTGTAAGTGACGTTGGGCTACTAATGCAGTAGGAATCTGGCAACCGCTCCAAGCCTGAATCCACTGCACCCCTATTTCTGTGCTGAGCCATGCACCAAGCCTGAAATTCTGCCTAGTGGATCTGGTAGGTTCATTTCAAAAGGCCGTGTGGTGAAGCGATTGAGGTGCGGCGCTGCTGTATTAGAGAGACACCTGGAATTACGGTGTACATTTCTAATGGGGAAAGTAATTAAGCATCGGAACGATTTCCCAAAGGGGGCGTGGTGGATTCTCCATCTCTGACATGTTTTTAAATCAAGGATGGATTTTTTTTTTTCTAACTGATGCTCTAGGAATTAGTTTGGGGAAGTAGAGTGGCCCCTTCTGGCCTTAAAATCTGTGAAGAATCTGCCCAGCTTTGTCTCTGTTCACCTTCTGCACCCTCTCTTACCTCATCTGCGAAGCATAGGTAATGGTGACAGGTACCGCCCCAGGCTGTGAAGCCTCAGCCAATACAAACTGCTGAGAAATACACAGACATGTTAACAGGGGCCAGGCAAAGCAGAAGAGATTAATTTGTGTTATTCTGCCTTCCAGCCCAGGGCAGTCTCCAGGGTGTGTTGGGGGGAGGTTCCGGCAACCAGCCATGGACAGGTTTTTGCTGGGTGTTCCAGGCCTAGCTCACAGCCTTTTAAAAGCAGGTTGTGTGTGGGTGTGGGGTGTCTGTATCTCAAGAACCCTTTGACCCCAAATGACTTCAAATTTGCACCTCTGGCCCTTGCGTGGCATATCAGGTGTGCAGCCAATCAGACTATGTATGTGAATTTAAAGAAAAAGTGTGAACGATGTGGTTGGAGAAAGACATGCTGTAGCCACACAACAGTGACCAAAATATTACTAGGAGTCCGGTGGCACCTTAAAGACTAACCGATTTATTTGGGCATAAGCTTTCGTGGGTAAAAAAACCCACTTCTTCAAATGCATGGAGATGCATTTCACTCCATGCAACTGAAGAAGTTGGGTTTTTTACACACGAAAGCTTCTGCCCAAATAAATCGGTTAGTCTTCAGGGTGCCACCGGACTCCTCGTTGTTTTTGTGGATACAGACTAACACGGCTACCCCTCTGATGTGTGACAAAATATTACTGCAGTTGATAATGTGAACTGGCTACTTTATTGAAAATTGCCTTCTGTTCCCTGGCAGCTGGAGGTTGCGAATAGATTTCTTTCACAAGGAGGTTGTTGTTGCTTTTTTTCTTGCAGGGGAAAGTCTCACTTGATTCTTTGATTTTATGGAATCATTCCTCAACCTTTGCCCGCAGAGTTTTCACTTAAAGTTACACAGGCTGCTTTTCTTCGAGTCCTGTCAAGGCATTTGCTTGTGGGGACTGTCTAGCATTTTAAGGCAGAGTCGTATGGATTGAATACTCGCGGCGTGACAAAGTTAAAAACCAGAAGATAGAAATGAGCAAATGTACAGAATAAAGTTTATCTGAAGCCCACAGCACCCAAAGAATTAAACAGACTAAAATCGGAGCATTCCGCTGGTGGTTAGCACACTCTGCTGAGAAGCCTTTCTTCAAATCCTTTCTGGGTGTTGTTGGCAGACCCAGCACCAGCTCATGCCCAGACCCTGAGGCCTCGCCGAACCATCATAGCTGGCAACCAGTCCGGCGTTAGTGTTGTAAAAGAGGGGTTGGATTTTAAAAAAAGGCATTTAAATGTTATGAAATGCTTGAGTTGTTGCCTGCATTAATCTCACTTGTAATATCTGTCTCCCACATTATAAGGCAGGGGTCGGCAACCTTTCAGAAGCACTGGGCCGAGTCTTCATTTATTCATGCTAATTTAAGGTTTCGCGTGCCAGTCATACATTTTAACATTTTTAGAAGGTCTCTTTCTATAAGTCTATAATATAGAACCAAACTATTGTTGTATGTAAAGTAAATAAGGTTTTTAAAATGTTTAAGAAGCTTCATTTAAAATT
>NW_023260552.1:25538-32847 GCF_013100865.1 Trachemys scripta elegans
GGGGGGCAGGGGGCAGGCTCCGGGGCGGGGGGCAGGAGCTGGGGGGCAGAAAGGGGGAAGTATGGGGGGATCCCCAGGAGGAGGAGGGGCAGAGGGGGGGGGGTCAAAATTTTGGGGTGAGGAGCCACCTGCTGTGGTCTCCAAAATAGGGCGTGGGTGGGTGGCTTTGGGGTCCTGGCTTGGGTCCATCCCAGCAGCACCCTCCACTCACCGCCGCCCCGGCCCCCACGCCTGCAAGGGTGGCCAGCCCTCCAGGACTGCACGATTCCTCTTTCGGGAAAGAGGACGTCCTGCGAGTCAACCTCCAACCAAAACTGGCAACCTTAACGCACTGCAGCTGTTCCACCTTTGCCTGTTCTGGGCTCCCTTCCCTGTCATCCACGGGAAATACACTTTCACCCCTTTTAATTTATTTTAAAAAATAGTATAATGTTTATGACCACGTGTTTGGTGCTGTACAAACAACAGGGCCATGAGATAGCTTCCCTCAGGCGATGGCAGGCCAAGGCCAGCTGGGATGTCTCTCTTCATTTATCCATCCGTCTGTAATGTTAGTTTTTCTCTGCATCCTGCGTCTGTCCCATGGCTAGGCGTTAGAGCCAGTCCAAATCCTTAAAAGGTCTATCTCTGCAGACTCAATAATAATAATGTACAGGTATCAGGGGGTAGCCGTGTTAGTCTGGATCTGTAAAAGCAGCAGAGTCCTGTGGCACCTTATAGACTAACAGACGGATTGGAGCATGAGCTTTCGTGGGTGAATACCCACTTCTTCGGATGCATGATGCATAATGTACTCTATTCTTTACTTTCTTTACTGGACCTAAACAGAATAGAAACAAAAATAAGGCGCTTTGCATGTTTGATTTTTTTTTTTTTTTAGATTGCTAGTTAGTAAGTCTGCTCCTGTGAAAAGTGATATTAAACAAATATACAACTATCACTTTTCACAGTAGACTTACTCAGCCCTGGCGTGCTCGGGGACAAATGAAGCCCTGGATGCGGAGGTGGGTAAGGAGGCAGCAGGGATCGAAGTGTCAACACACACACACACACGATCACAGTCCAGGAGGCTGTGGCCACAAGAAAAGCACCTGGTAGCCACCTGCGGCCGCATTTGAGAAATGCTGGATTAGATTCTGCTCCCAGAATCTGGAACAAGGAGGCGAACGTCAGTGGATTTACTTCACATTTCCATCATAGTAAACAAGACCCTTTCTGTCCAGTAAAAACAGAGCCATCTACAGTCAATTGTCCTGGTTAATGGGAACCATCAAGATTCCAAACCAATATTAATGGCACACCCTTTGCATAATTACAATAGGCCCTCAGAGTTATATTTCATATTTCTAGTTTCAGATACAAGAAAGAGACATTCATACAAATAGGTTACATCACAGTCACACTCATTGGCATATTTTCATAGACTCACAGACTTTAAGATCAGAAGGGACCATTATGATCAACTAGTCTGACCTCCTGCACAATACAGGCCACAGAATCTCACCCACCCACTCCTGTATCAAACCCCTAACCTATGTCTGAGCCACTGAAGTCCTCAAATCGTGGTTTAAAGACTTCAAGGTGTAGAAAATCCTCCAGCAAGTGACCTGTGCCCCACGCTGCAGAGGAAGGCGAAAACCCCCTGGGCTTCTGCCAATCTGCCCTGGAGGAAAATTCCTTCCCGACCCCAAATATGGCGATCATGTGGGCATGACTCACCAGCCAGACACCCAGGAAAGAATTCTCTGTAGTAACTCAGATCCCACCGCATCTAACATCCCATCACGGGACATTGGGCATATTTACCGCTAATAGTCAAAGATCAATTAATTGCCAAAATCAGGCTATCCCATCATACCATCCCCTCCATAAACTTATCAAGCTCAGTCTTGAAGCCAGATGTGTCTTTTGCCGTCAATCAGGGCCGGCTTTAGGAAGTGCGGGGCCCTTTCATCAAAAGAACTTGGAGGGTAACAAATGAGAAAACAGGGATGGGAGTGAGGGTCAAAAGCAGGGATGCAGAGGGGGGCACCAAGCAGAGAACCCTTAAAGGTGTCCAGGGGGCTGCAGCCTGGCGCACTCCAGCTAGATGTGTGTCAGGGTCTGTACGTGCCCGTGCTCACGGCTTTATGAAGGGCTATCCCAGGCAGGCCGCAGGACCAGGGTGGAATACAGACTGGCCCAGGGGGGCTCCTGACCCTCCACGGTCGGTAGGAGGTCCCATCCCTTGGTGTTGGGTCGGGACACGAGGTGAGGAAGCGAAGGGGGATGGAGCATGAGGGTGTGCAACCAGCTGGTGGGGGGAAATCGGGAAGCAGGGCCCGATGGCATGGTCCAGAGGAGGGGCCGGCAGGGAGCATCCTTCCCCTAGGACTCACTCAAGAAAGGCCCGAGAGGTGGGTTATAAAGCTGACCTCACCTCCAGGGTACCAAAGGGTGGAGAGCCCCATGCACCGGCCGAGCACCAAGGCATTCCCCCAGTCATAATCTAGGAGGTCTGTGACCCGGCGGTACCTCCCAGGACCAGCCTGCGGCACACGGAGGGGTAACTCCATCACCTGCACACCAAGCTGGGGATAGTGTAGCAGGGGGGCCATGAGAGCTGCCTCTTGGCGGCCACCCCGGACCTGGTCAGCGAGAGTAGCTTCCAGGTCCAGAGGAGGTCCTGGTGGAAGACCGGCAGCTCGGAGAGGTCTCGTGCAAGACCCCTCAGGTGGAGAAAAACGAGCGGAGTAAGGCGGGGCACATCAAACCTACGCTGCTTCTCTTCCCTTTCAAGGCCCTTCATGAATGATCCCTCCCCCCACCTACTATCCCCATCCCTTACCTAAGGGTCAGTCCCCACCTCCTATCAACCCACGATCCCAGCCTCCATCACCCACTCGTCACATTTTCAAACAAGCACCTTCCTGCTTTCCCCCCCGCAGCCCCTCATGCTTGGGAGCAACTTCCCAGAGAGGCTCAAAGCTCCCTCCCCATCCTCCTTCAGATTCTTCTTCACCATGGTGCCTCCAGGACGCTGGCCGACAGAAAGGCCAACGGTGTTCTGAGACCCCAGCGTGTCCTGCTGAGCAGTGCCGTCTCCTTCTTTCCTTGCATTTCCCCCCTCTGTGTCTGTCTGTCTGTCTCCAGCTCTGGTCGCTTGGCTTGCACCGGAAGCTGCCAGATGCAGGGACATATTTTCTTTCTGTGTTTGTACAGCGCCTAGCACAATGGGTCCCGGTCCATAACTTGGACTCCTACACACTACGGAGACACACATAGTAATGCAGTAAAGGCCCTTTTGCGCTGCCCAAGTGGTGTCAGAGGCGTTTGTGTGACTAAGAACCAGGCCCCCTCTTTCCCCTGGAGACCGGGGGTGGTTAGTAGCCAGGCACAGGGGCCCGTTGCCACTGAAAAGGCATCTGTTAAACCGTGGCCATTCAGCCCCATGGCAAGGAGGGTTACGTGAGCGCGTGGGAGTTTAACGAGCCAGCCGCCAATGACACAAAACCCAAGGACGTCGTACGGAGCGATCTTTATCCAGCTTGCGCTGAACGCGGAGAAGAGCTCACGCTGCACAGCTGCGATTCCCAACAGAGCTGCGGGGAGGGACCCGACGGAGGGAATTACAAGGGGATTTGGGGGCCTAATTTCCTTCAGCGCCTCGGAAAACCCCATCCCAGAAACCCAGCAGCTGCCCCTCCAGCAGCCCCCCACAAAACTCCGCCTCTAACTCCCAAACTCCTCCCCGCAGGAGTCCCCCAGCCAGGGGCTCCGAGGCCCAAAGAATTAAGGGGCCCCGTGCCGGGTGTGACCGCTCCTGGGGGGCTGGTTCCCAGCCTGGGCAGCCTCCAGAGCCACCGAGCGCCGGGAGACCCGCTGCAGTGAGATTCTCTGCCCAGGTCCCAGACGGCTCTTTATGGGCACGCCCAGACATTGGTGCTTCGGGGAGAGGAGCGGTCCAGGGCCTCGGAGAGATGGGAGCCCTCCGGGGACACAGGGGTTGGGATGTTGGAGGCGAGAGAAGCCCGTTTTCTCATTCCCAGGGGGACACTCCCCGTGTCCCCACCCCCTTGTCTCAAGAACAGAGTCTGAGCGGGGATCCCTGCACCCAGAAGTAAGGGAGGATCCTCTCCCCATTGAAAGAGACCTGAGGGAAAGAGAACAGCAGCAACTTCCAATCAGCATCCAAAAATGCCACCTGCCCCACTTCGTAATCTAGAGAAACCCCGATCCTCTTCATACTCTCACTCATGTACAAACAGGCGCTAGGGGTGCAGAAAGTACGATACACATTACAATGCGCCTTACTCCCACGTATCCCCATAGCCCAGATTCTCTCCTCAGGCCTAGGGCTGATCCACCCCTTCCTCCTCACCGACTCTCTGGCCACCCCCACAGCCCAGTACTTTCCATTCCCCACCTCCACCTCCCAGCAATGTCACCCCGAGCACTCAGAGCCCAGCACGCAGTGACGTGTGTCGAATCTCTCCGGCGTGTCAGGCAGGTCCTGCAACGCGTCTGCGCGTCTCACGCTTTTCCCATCCTCAGACAGACGAGGATGGGATGGGTCGTGGCTGGATCCAGTCACGTTCGCTGGGGGGTGGGGGGAGAGTAAAGCAGAGTGTTAGGGGCAGAGCCCAGCCCTGGGGGAGGCTGGGAACATTCCTCACACTCCCCGGCAGCCCTGTTCTGGCTGGGACACTCCTGGATCCCGGGCACCTCACTGATTCCCTCATGTTTCCGATGATCAGTGCGAGTTTGAGTTGTGTGTTCTCGTTACTGTAACAAAGATGTTTTCATAGGTGAATTTTATCTTCATTTAAATATAACCACCACCTGAACCCTCGCCCTTTGTATACGACAACAGCCTCTTCCACCAGTCCCTGTCCATTTCCGATGGCAGAGTGTCTGGAGGGAATAAAAGGATACGCGAGATGAGATTTCATTCCGTCACATTTACAATGGCATTGCCACTATTCGCTGACATCACAGTGTTTTTATTATGACAGAGGAACACACACACACACACACACACATCTTTCTAAAGAGGCCAGATAAAAATGAATGGGAAGCCTTGCACTTGTATTTCCTCTTTCATTCACCCATCTCAAAGCTGCTGAACCAACAGCCACCAAACCTCACAACCAGCTTGAGAAATATTATTTGTAGAAGAGCAGAAGAACAGCCACATTGGGTCAGACCAATGGTTGATCTAGCCCCGTCTCCTGTCTTCTGACAGTGGCCCGCATCAGATGCTTCTGGCTACTAGAGGTTTAGGGACACCCAGAGCGTATGGTTGTATCCCTGAGCATCTTGGCTCATAGCCACTGATGGATCTATCCTCCATGAAATTATCTAATTCTGTTTTAGACCAAGTTATGCTGTTGGCCTTCACGAGAAGTTCCACGGGTTGACTGTGCATTGTGTGAAGAATATTTCCTTTCACTTGTTTTCAACCTGCCGCCTATTTATTTCATTGGGTGTCTCCTAGTTCTTGTGTGATATGAAGGGGTAAATAACACTTCCCTAGTCACTTTCTCCATACACCAGTCAGGATTTTATAGCCCGAGAGCAGTGCATGGGATTCTTCTACTTCTGACTATCTGATGAACTCGTTTTAAGAGAACCCTCCAGCAAAATCAGTCCCTTAGTAAGATGTAAAATCCTTTGTTAGGCTTAAAATCTTTGGAAACATGTTTGCTAAAGTTGGTGAAATTTCATAAACACGTCTATTGTCATGGAGATCACACACAGTAAATGAGTGTCCCTTTTTCTAAAAACAATGAACATTGTTACGAACACACTAAACCTCTGTGACTGATTCATTTAAAATAATGCCTTTGTTTCAGGGAGTGAAATAGGTAGCAATCTGGAATGACGACTTTCTGAAGGCTTAAGGGGACATTTAAAATGTAAAATCAGCTTAGAAATACTGATGAAGAAAATGTAAAACAGAGAAGAGCTGCATCCCGTATCCCAGAACGTTTAATGTTGCGTTCAGCAGGACAGCTGCCTCGCCCTTACTACAAAGGGTTTGCAAATAAATGTCTGACAAATTTCAGGGCCGATCAAAACACCTGTGACTGACATTGTTTATTCCCAAGTTCAGTGCTTTTAATTAGGTACCTTCTGCGTGTCCATTCTGCGTGAGGGGGAGGGTCCGGGGTCTCTGCTGGGAACTGTGACTCTCCGCCACCGCGAGGCGGGTCACGTGTCTCGCTGTCCTTTGCTGCCTCGTCCCTCCCCCCGCGCTGCTGTCGCAATAATACTGCGCAGGGCCCCATAAATCCTAAAATCGGCCCTGTTAGGCTCCAGCCGCTCTGGAGAGCTTAACCCTTTATGGAATAGAACATTTTTAATATTGTTTCTCCTAAGAGCTAATGGGAATCAGGCATGAGTGGGGGTGAAGAGCAGCCAAACCCTTCAGGGTCTGATCAGAGCCATGACGGGATTCCCCAGCTGCGTGCAAAAATCTGTCAGATAATCCCACAACTTTCAGAAAAACGTTTCTGGGGGAGGGGCCATATTTTAGGAACCCCTTTGTCAAATGACCCCTAATGTGGTCACGGCCCCAGCCCTGGCCCCCAGGAGGCACAGCGGATTTCAAGGCAATCCAAGTACGGGTGCAGAGGTTCGAGCACTAAGAAATGTCGTCCTGTAAAGAGAAGGGGGGTCTCAATTTTACAGACAGTGGAGCTGACGCTAACCCTGGAAGTTGCCAGCTCTCTGGCCGGACACCGGCCGGAGGTTTCTCTGTGGCGCAGCCTGTCTGCACTGAGGGCAGGAGACGTGTGTGTCCGACCCCTCCCAGCACTGGGTGAGTCGGGACAGACAGAAATTGCACCCACAGTCTAGCGGGACAGGTTGTGTGAAATGCACCAGAGCGATGGTGCACGTAGAGCTTCACCCTGGAGACTTCTCCGGGGTTCCCTGCACAGGGTAAATCCGGCTTCTCTGAGCCCCCGTCTGCAGCACCCACCGGGCGCTTCCCCTTCCTGGCACCGACTCCTGCTGTTCGCGGAGAGCCGGGAGCCCCTGGGAGAGTCACGGCCCCGGAGTCTGGGGGGGAAATGTACCAACCTGGACGGGTCAAATCTCCCAAGTCAGCGGCCAAAACTCAGGAAAATGATCCCCCAAATCATGTGGGGTTTTTAGATTCTGTTGTGGGTTTGGTGTCTGACCCCCCAGTGGGTGGGTGGGAATTAGCCGCCCCACACTCACGTGTAGTGAGTAAAGTGATTTGTGTCTCTCTGTACAAGCTCCCCACCGCTATCTGCCCAGCCCCCCCCCCCCCCCCCCCCCCCCCCCCCCCCCCCCCCCCCCC
>NW_023260552.1:32942-57055 GCF_013100865.1 Trachemys scripta elegans
CCCCCCCCCCCCCCCCCCCCGGCATTTATCTGGCCTCAACCCTCAAATCAATCCTCACCCCCACCATCAGTTCTGCCTCCAGATCTGATGGGAGATCCCAATCCTACCCCTCCCGCAGCCCCTCCACGTCTGCCCCTCACCCAGGCCCTCCCCCAATCACCCCACATCTGCCCAGACTCCACCCCCCGACATTTATCTGGCCCCAACCCTCAAATCAATCCTCCCCCCTCCCGCATCAATTCTGCCTCCCGATCTGATGGGATATCCCAATCCTGCCCCCCCCCCAGCTACCCGTCCCCCACGGGCCCCTCCCAGCCTCACCTCTGCTCCTCCGGCAGCTCCTGGGGTCCCCCCCAGACCCGGGGGGTGCAGTGGTGTCCCCGCTCCCCGCCCAGCCGGGTGCGGTGGGGCCGAACCAGCTGCTCGCAGGGGGGCGGAGGAGGAAGTGGCTGATCTGACTCAGGTGGGATCAAACACAATCCGGTTCCCCTCCGGATTGGCTACTCTGCACGGACTCCGGAGCAACCTCAGTAGCAGCAGCTGACGCCCCTTCCCCCCCCCCGGGCATTGCAGGGAGCTGATGGGGGGGGGCGGTTATGCAGGGGTTAAAGCGTGTCCCGCGGGGGTAAAACAGGGGGCGGAGGGGGGCACGGTGCAGGCTCCGGGGCGGGGGGAGGAGTTGGGGGGCAGAAAGGGGGAGGCGCTGCCAGACAGCGGCACGGGAGGGGACGGACCCCAGGTGTGGGGGGGTCAAAGTTCCCACAAATGGGGTGAGGAGGAGCCACCTGCCGTGGTCCCCAGAACAGGGCGTGGGTGGCTTTGGGGTCCTGGCTCGGGTCTGTCCCGGCGACAGTGTCTTGTCTACACTAGGACCCTACAAGGAGGGAGAGAAACCCCCCTAGTCCCAGGGCAGAGTCCCACACTGCAGAGCTCAGCTGGGGACTCCCCGGTGTCCAGGATCCCACGCAGCACCCCAGAGCCCACGGGCTGGACAGGAACACACCGTGGGGCGGGACGCGGCGCCGTACCAGTAAGAGATTTATAGGCCATGCCCCGTACCTGGAAAGACACAGGAGGAGCAGAACGTGGGGCCCTTGTGTGACCCCACTAGGGTGATGAGATGCCCCGATTTTATAGGGACAGTCCCGATTTTTGGGCCTTTTTCTTATACAGGCTCCTATTTCCCTCCCCCCCCCCACCCATCCCCTGTCCCGATTTTTCACACTTGCTGTCTGGTCACCCTAGACCCTGTGCCAACAACTCCTCCAGCGCCGCTGTACTGCCCCCCGCCAGCCCTGTCCTCCGGCAGGCTGCAGCCCAGAGAGGAGACGCAGCAGCTGGCGGGGCTGGGGGGCAGTACAGCGACGCTACGGTTCCTGCGGCTCAGAAGTCCCCGGCGCAGCGGGAGGAGCACACGCCCCCCCCAGTTAATGTGGGATGGATCCTGGGGAGGGATGGGGGAGAGCCTGGGGCCCTGGGCTGGGGGCAGGGCAGGGAGGAGTCACATGGGGGGGTTACTTCGGCATGTCACGTGCCCCCCCCCCCTTTAGGTGGTGCAGCATATGGGTAAGAAGTGAATTCTGCACCACTGGCAACACCTCACAGTAAATCCCACGGTCTCATCACAGCGACAAGCTGGTGAGGTCCCTGTGGATGCTGGGGTGACCCCGCTAAATGGAGCAGCAAATCCCAGGACTCTGCCCTCAACAAGGGCAGTTGGGAAATTAAAAGGGAAGAAAGATGAAGAATAGTTGTTAATGCTGCATTGGTAGGTAGGAGTTAACAGGAGCCGAGAAGTAGCTTTAATAACCACACAGCATATGGAAAAGGGCGGGGGGGAAGCGTCAGTGGTCATAGAGATGAGGAGCCAGGAAACTGCAGATGGGAGTCCTCCAGCATCAGAGGTGAACCAGGAGACTGTGTAGATGGGAGTCCTCCAGGGTCATGGAGATGAACCAGAAGGCTGTTTAGAGGGGAGTCCTCCACACTCTCAGATACACAGATAACTGAGGCTAGAGAAGCCGATTTTTTCGTTCTGGGTGGCTGTGTTCTGCACTCTAAGTGGAAGGGCTGTAATTTGGGGGAAAGAAAAATTCGTATTTTTCACACACATTGGAAGTTGAAAATCTCTGTTAAGTGCACGGCCTTAATCATGGAGATGCTCCCGACACCGACAGAATCGTGACTTGGTTTGGTTTGTAGATTCAGACTTGAAGCTCTTTCCCTTAGGAGCTGCCTCTCACACTGTGTATGTATAACACAATACCGTACACAATAGGGCCCCCGTCATGGGTGCAGCCTCTAGCTGCTACGGTATTAAAACTAATCCTGCGATCAATGGAAACAATTACTGTGTCGTCAGACAAGAATGAAACAGGGAAAGTTGTGGTGGGAGGAACAGGCCGAAGATCAGCAGAGAGAAACTCCCCAGCCTAGCGATCTCAATTCCCAACCCTGCAAAATCGTACACACCTTTCCTCATACTACTGCCCCCATTGATTTCAATGTGCCTGAGCTACCGTCAGGCAGATGGTAAGGTTGTGAGGACAGGGGTCTTGAGCTGAAACCCGGCTCAGGGATCAGAATCTCTCTCTCTCTCTGTGTGAGTGTATTTCCTGCTAACACACGTAGAGGCCAATGGTCTGATTCTCCTCTCCCAACAACTTCACACTGGCGTAGACAGAACAAGGGGTTCCAGTGGGATAACGTCTGATTCACACCAGGGTGAGGGAGAGGCGAATGGCCCTGTGAACCCAGTCAGACTGTTCCTGGTTTGTACTCAGGTCGGGGGGAGGCACAGGAGTTCAGTGAGTTTGATCTCTATGGGAAGTTTGATGAGCCTATGACAGGGCAAGGATGAGGTTGTTTGGGTTGTTGCCCTGTATTTGAGGTGTGTATGTACCCCAGATTTTGATCAAGCAAATTACAACTGTATTGTGTGCGTTCAGCCACCATGAATTAATAAAATAGACCACCTAGTTAGGGGTTAATTTGAACAAGCAGGGCTTCTGGAGGCAAGGTGAAACATTGATTGGATATTAGGAAAAACTATGTCACTAGGAGGGTGGTGAAGCACTGGAATGGGTTCCCTAGGGAGGTGGTAGAATCTCCATCCTTAGAGGTGTTTAAGGCCCGGCTTGACAAAGCCCTGGCTGGGATGATTTAGTTGGTGTTGGTCCTGGTTTGAGCAGGGGGTTGGACTAGATCAGTGGTTCCCAAACTTGTTCCGCTGCCTGTGCAGGGAAAGCCCCTGGCAGGCCGGGCCGGTTTGTTTACCTGCCGCGTCCGCAGGTTCGGCCGATCGCGGCTCCCACTGGCCGCGGTTCACTGCTCCAGGCCAATGGGAGCTGCTGGAAGTGGCGGCCAGTACGTCCCTTGGTTGGTTGGTTTGATTGGGTTTTTGTATTTGTTTGTTTGTTTTGCTATTTAATTTCCTGGTATTTTAAATGGAAAGAGGCTTGTTTTAAGAGTTAATGATCATTTAGGCAGTTGTACATGTTGCAGCTGATACAAGACTGAGATAAGAAAATAACAAAAAGAGTTAGGGAGAATTTGGGGTTGACACCCCCACTCCCAGCTTCCTCTGCCCCACGCCCCATATCACCCCTCACATTTCTCCAAACGAAATCATAAATCATTATAAAGAAACACTGGCAGAGGTGGATGTCACCCACTTGTTTGCAGTTCATTCTCCGATTTGTGTCCAAGGTGGGTTTCAAACGTCATCGTTGGTAGAATCTGTGAATTTTATGAAAGGCTGTTGTCTTTGTTTCGGTTTGTTGTCATTCTGTTTTGAAGCCAGCTGTATCTTGGGAACAACAAGATCAAATAACCCTACATTTGAATCACTAACCCTACCCTGCACTCCCACAAGGCATAGTAAATGTCAAGACAATCCAGGTAAGCCCATCATTTTAACAGGAGGGAAAGGCCTTCTCTACACAGCCACTGCATAATATCAGAGAGACGTGAAGTGGCCCAATCACCTCATGGAGGTGAATACAGCCTGAACCATTAGCTCTACAGTGTGTGACAGAGCCAGGTTTGTTGGTTGGTTGCTTGGGGTTGGTTATTTTTAAGTACCTTAAGAACATTCTGCAGGGATCAGTTCTAGAACCAATATTAGTCAGTGTTTTCATCCATGGAAGGAACTATACAATCATTGCTCAGAGAAGGTGCAGCCGACACACAGATTGGTGGGGTGGTAAGTAAGGCGGAGGCCGGAGTAGTCCTACAGAGGGAACTGGATCACTCGGTAAACTGGGCCCATTCAGACAGAAGGCGCGTTCACACAGCCAAATGCAAAGTTAGATCTCTGGGAACAAGGAATGCAGGCCAGACCTACCGACCGCAGGGAGCTCCGGGTCTCCCTTGCTTTCATAGAATCTTAGAATATCAGGGTTGGAAGGGACCTCAGGAGGTATCTAGTCCAACCCCCTGCTCAAAGCAGGACCAATCCCAACTAAATCATCCCAGCCAGGGCTTTGTCAAGCTGGGCCTTAAAAATCTCTAAGGAAGGAGATTCCACCACCTCCCTAGGTAACGCATTCCAGTGCTTCACCACCCTCCTAGTGAAACAGTGTTTCCTGATATCCAACCTAAACCTCCCCCACTGGAACTTGAGACCATTAGTCCTTGTTCTGGCATCTGCTACCACTGAGAACAGTCTAGATCCAATCCTCTTTGGAACCCCCCTTCAGGTAGTTGAATGCAGCTATCAAATCCCCCCTCATTCTTCTCTTCTGCAGACTAAACAATCCCAGTTCCCTCAGCCTCTCCTCAAAAGTCATGTGCTCCAGCCCCCTAATCATTTTTGTTGCCCTCCGCTGGATTCTTTCCAATTTTTCCACATCCTTCTTGTAGTGTGGGGCCCAAAACTGGACACAATACTCCAGATGAGGCCTCACCAATGTCGAATAGAGGGGAATGATCACGTCCCTCAATCTGCTGGCAGTGCTCCTACATATACAGCCCAAAATGCCGTTAGCCTTCTTGGCAACAAGGGCACACTGTCGACTCATATCCAGCTTCTCGTCCACTGTAACCCCTAGGTCCTTTTCTGCAGAACTGCTGCCTAGCCACTCGGTCCCTAGTCTGTAACAGTGCATGGGATTCTTCCGTCCTAAGTGCAGGACTCTGCACTTGTCCTTGTTGAACCTCATCAGATTTCTTTTGGCCCAATCCTCTAATTTGTCTAGGTCCCTCTGTATCCGATCCCTACCCTCCCGTGTATCTACCACTCCTCCCAGTTTAGTGTCAAGCATTTCCTCAGGTGATGCTTGGGCTCTTCCCTGAAACAGCCTTTTCCAGCAGCGAGGTGGGTCTTGAGAGTCTGGGAAGCGGCCGTGTGAAACCACCATAAGAAATTTGACTATGGCGGGAGAGGGGCGGTGACTGGAAACGCTGTTGTGGCTACAGCTAATTAAAATGAAGTAGACACAGGCTGTACATTAGCTTCTTCCCCTCCTGCCTTTTCTGGACAGCTGGATGCTGTTAGCAGAGAGGGGATGTTAAGGGGAAGGAGCTCTTTGCTGCCTGGGTTTTTTCCTGCTGAATGTGTCCCTTGTGATCTGTAGCCGTCACTCAACCCCATTTATCTGGCTGCTGTTTCCTGGACCTCGGCCCAACACCCTGGGTGCTGCCTCTTCCCTCTCCGAGCAGCCCCCGATGGACAGACCCCTGCACCCACATGGTGCCCCCCTGCAGATGGGGAGCCGTGGGGCCTGGATCCTGCACAGTGACCAGTGCTCTCCGCTCCCGCTGGCTGTATCTGTTCCCATCCAACGTTGTACAAGATTGAAGCATTGTGGCCATTCTCCGGGGGCAGATTTAGTAGTGTGCATACGGAGCCTTTCAATAAATGGACTGAAACATCTGACGAGAAACAGTTTTTAATCCATGGAGCTGCATCCACACAAGAAGATGCACCAGTTCAAATAAATCCAGTTTTGACACCTATTTACTTAAATTACCCCCCAACACATACACACATCCTTCCCAGACTCATAGAATATCAGGGTTGGATGGGACCTCAGGAGGTATCTAGTCCAATCCCCTGCTCAAAGCAGGACCAATTCCCAAATAAATCATCCCAGCCAAGGCTTTGTCAAGCCGGGCCTTAAACACCTCTAAGGATGGAGATTCCACCACCTCCCTAGGTAACCCATTCCAGTGCTTCACCACCCCCCTAGTGAAATAGTGTTTCCTAATATCCAACCTAAACCTCCCCCACTGCAACTTGAGACCATTGCTCCTTGTTCTGTCATCTGCCACCACTGAGAACAGCATCCCTTCCCTGGTAGGCTGGAGGTCACCCAAGCCCCCCAGTCCCTGGGTCTCCCTCTCCCAGGCAGGCTGTGTCCCTGCCGGCTACCACCCCCACATCTGCCTGTCCCCAGCTCAGCTATTAATTCTGCCCCCTGCCCAGCCCCCACCTCACTTCTGCCCCCAGTACTCCCCCCCATCAGTTCTGACCCTGCAGCCCCCACATCTGCTCCTCCTGCAGGTCCAGGAGTTCGTCACCCCCCTCCCCGCTGCCCATCCCTGGTGCAGAGAGGGAGGGACGGGGAGGAGCTCCCAGGAGACACAGAGATGAGGTATCAGGCGTTGGGTAGACAGGAGTCCTCCAGGGTCATAGAGACTAGGACGACTGTGGGTAGAGGAGCCCATTTTATCACTCCCAGTGGGCTCCTCCCCCAGATCCCCGGAGTCTTCCTGGACCATAGAGGACAGTGACAAACAGGCTGGAAGCTCCCTGGGGCAATGAGATTGGCTTCTCCAGCTCAATCAGTCCCTGATCCCTGTAGTTTGACAGCCCAGACCTAAGATCCAAACTAGCCCCTAGGGTGATAGAATCTGTATGATAGATATAGGGTGAGCAGAGGTCCCGATTTTTTGGGACTTTTTCTTATATAGGCTCCTATTACCCCCCATAGCCCACAGGCAGAGGCCATAGAGATTAGGTTGCATGAGGCTAAAGCGGCTGATTTCAGGGTCCCCAGTCGGATAGTTGTGACGAACTGGGACGGTTCTTAATGTTTACCCTGACTACTGTGTGGGTGCCTCGGTTTCCCCTATGCAGTTCTTAAGTCTCTACGGGGTGGGATTGTTGCAGAGCAAAGGGCCAGTGTGCATAAATGGCCGACACTCTGTCTCCTGGCAACTAATGGCTGGGGCCCTTCCCCCATGCAAGGTGATAGCTAAAGGTGTGGGAGAACAAAGAGATCAAGTGACCTCCTGGCCCGGGAAAGAGACAAAGCGCAGAGGAGGAGGGGCTGGAGGGGGTTTCAGTTTGGGGCTGGCTGGGGACGGGAAGTGAGATGCAGACGTGGGTGTCTGGCTCGCTGCCCCCCAAAATGGATCCGACTGAGGGGTCCTGTTCTCTATACCTACAAGCTCTGTTTTAGACCGTGTTCGTGTCATCTAATAAACCTCTGTTTTCCCGGCTAGCTGAGAGTCACGTCTGAATGCGAAGTGGGGGTGCAGGACCCTCTGGCTTCCCCAGGACCCCGCCTGGGCGGACTCGCTGTGGGAAGTGCATGGAAGAGCAGAGGATGCTGAATGCTCCGAGGTCAGACCCAGGAAGATGAAGCCATGTGAGCTTCTTGCCCTGAAGACAGTCTGCTCCATGGGAGAGGAGGCTCCCCAGAGTCCTGACAGGCTTCGTAGGGAGCAGTTCCAGAGCATCGCCGGCTCCAGGCACCAGCTGAGCAAGCTGGTGCTTGGGGGGGGGCAGACTGTTGGAGGCGGCATTCCGCCCAATCCTAGGGCGGCACGGCCGCTTTTGTTGTTGTTCTTGTTCCGCTCCGGCCGCCCTGTAGGGGGCGGCGGCGCAGAGAACTAGAGCGCCCTGCAGGGCAGTCCTATCTCCTAGAGCTGGAAGGGACCTTGAAAGGTCATTGAGTCCAGTCCCCTGCCTTCACTAGCAGGACCAAGTACTGATTTTGCCCCAGATCCCCAAGTGGCCCCTCAAGGATTGAACTCACAACCCTGGGTTTAGCAGGCTAATGCACAAACCACTGAGCTATCCCTCCTGCCCCCTCTTCCTTCCCTCCCCGCCGACTGGAGCGGAGCCCTCGCGGCAGGCGGCAGGAGGCGGCGCAGCGGGAGGGGCCGTGTGGCAGCGCCCCTGCTGTAGCCCTGGCCGCCCCCTTCTCTCTCTCTCCCGCCCGCTCCCTCCCCCTTCCCCCCTCCAGCCGGTCCCCCTGTACCCGCGCTCCGGCTGCGCCGCCCCGTTTTTGTTTTTTTTTTGCCTGGGGCGGCCAAAAAGCCAGAGGCGAACCTGCGCCCGGGGACTCCGTGACAATAGTCACAGACCCACACACCCGCACCCCATCTCAGAGACACAGTCTGACACCACTGCTCGATCTTACCAAGAGCCAGGGGCAGATTCTCTCGCCGGGGATGGAGCCCGGCGGGAAAGTGAAGATTGGGGCCTCGCTAACCGCGTCAGAAAACGTCACCTGCCCCCGTTCACAGTCCAGAGAAACCCGGATCCTGCTGGGGACCCGGCGCAGGGGGGTCGTAGGGGAGGTGAGAGCCCGGAACTGATGCCCCCACCGCTCCACCGCCCAGATCCCCTCCTTGGGGTTAAGGTTGATCCGTTCCTTCCTCCTCACAGACTCTCTGGCCACCCCCACCGCCCAGCGTCCCTCATCCCCCACCTCCACCTCCATCTCCCAGCAATGTCTCCCAGAGGTGAAGCCCTCACAGCCCAGCACGCAGGGACATCGGTCGAATCTCTCCGGATTGTCGGGCAGAACCTGCCGCCAGCATTCCCATGTCACACTTTTCCCATCCGCAGAGAGGACGAGTTCGGGATGAGCTGTGTCCGGATCCAGAGTCACATTCACTGGTGGGGAGAGACAAACAGAGTGTTAGGGGCAGAATTCAGCCCTGGGAGAAGCTGGGACAATATCCTTCACTCCCCATCTGCCCCATTTTGGCTGGGACAGTCCGGGATCCTGGGGGGCTGCCTCTGCTCAGTCTCAGGTTCCCCAGACAGACGTTACTGCAGTTTCTCAACCTGGGTAACGGGACCCAGTTCTGTGCCTTCTACTGTCGCTATAAAGGCTGCAAGCAGCTCCCTGTTGCCCTCCAGGAGCTGCTCCATTCCTAAGGAAGGCATCAAAAACGTTTAATAAGGAGGGTCCAGACAAGGCAGGTACCAACTTTGGGAAGCTTCATCGCCCCAATGCAGTCAACGCTCCCAGCCCAGGGATCAGAGATGAAGATGCAGCCCTGGGGAGGAGCCGGTGATTTGAGGCCAGTGAGTAGGACGTAGGCGATGGCATTGGGTGGGTGTGATGGAGTGGGAATTTTCTGTAATATTTCGTAGGAATGCGGCGTGGGCCTCAGTTTCCCCCATGTGCTGTATGGTTAACGAGGGGGTGGGAAAAGGTTGTTTACCCTCTGCAAAGAGTCAGAAATCCAGGTGAGACAGGTGCCTGACTGTCTGGAGCCTGGGCCCATGTCTATGGAATGTCCCACAAGACAATGGCTGCTCCAATGACACAATCATTTGGCGCCTAGCAACTAACAACCATGGATGGCTCAAACTCTGCAGGAAGCCAGCTGCGTTTGACCAGCGGGAGAAGAGGAGGTTACTTACCTGTAACTATGTGTGGTCCCTACCTGTATTCCACTGAGGGTTTAGGGATGCACTATGCGTCTGGAGCTGGAGAATTCGAAAGTAACGTCCGTTGGGCCGCGTACACACCTTTGATTCACCTCACAAGGTGATAAAGGGCAGGGCGGACTGACCATGCCTTCAGTTCCTTCTCCACCACAAATTGGACAGATCCGCAGCGGAGGGACAAGGGGGGGACTGGAATACGGGTAAGGACCACACCTCCAGTTAGTAACCTCCTCTTCTTCGAGTGATGGTCCCTATTGTATTCCACTGAGGGTGATTAACAAGCAGCACCTAATTTGGAGGAGGGTGGGAGGAAGAGGTTGGCTCGGTGGAATGGTCGGAGGACGGCTGCGCCAAACGAGACATAGAATCATAGAAGATTAGGGTTGGAAGGGACCTCAGGAGGTTATCTAGTCCAACCCCCTGCTCAAAGCAGGACCAATCCCCAACTAAATCATCCCAGCCAGGGATTTGTCAAGCCTGACCTTAAAAACCTCTAAGGAAGGAGATTCCACCACCTCCCTAGGGAACCCATTCCAGTGCTTCACCACCCTCCTGGTGAAAAACTTTTTCGTAATATCCAACCTAAACCTCCCCCACTGCAACTTGAGACCATTACTCCTTGTTCTGTCATCAGATATCACTGAGAACAGTCTAGATCCATCCTCTTTGGAACCCCCTTTCAGGTAGTTGAAAGCAGCTATCGAATCCCCCCTCATTCTTCTCTTCTGCAGACTAAACAATCCCAGTTCCCTCAGCCTCTCTTCATAGTTCATGTGCTCCAGCCCCCTCATCATTTTTGTTGCCCTCCACTAGACTGTTTCCAATTTTTCCACATCCTGCTTGTAGTCTGGAGCCCAAAACTGGACACAGTACTCCAGATGAGACCTCAACAGTGCCGAATAGAGGGGAATGATCACGTCCCTCAATCTGCTGGCAATGTCCCTTCTTATGCAGACCAAAATGCCATTGGCCTTCTTGGCAACAAGGGCACACTGTTGACTCATATCCAGCTTCTCGTCCACTGTAACCCCTAGGTCCTTTTCTGCAGAACTGTTGCCTAGCCATTCAGGTTGTATTCATGCACTGTAGCAGTGCATGAGATTCTTCCATCCTAAGTGCAGGACTCTGCACTTGTCCTTGTTGAACCTCATCAGGTTTCTTTTGGCTCAATCCTCTAATTTGTCTAGGTCCCTCTGTATCCTATCCCTCTGTCTAGGTCCCTCTGTATCCAGCATATCTACCACTCCTCCCAGTTTAGTGTCATCTGCAAACTTGCTGAGGGTGCAGTCCACACCATCCTCCAGATCATTAATGAATCATCCACCGCAGAATCTTGCGCTGAGGAGCAATGCACAGCAAAAGTATGTACATTAGTCCATGTGGCTACCCTATCCAGGTCTGGAAGCGCCTAGAGTGAGAAACAGTCAAAGGGATTTCCTAAATAGTCTCACCCTCTGCAGGTTGAAGGCCAAGGTCCTGCAGACATCAAGGGAGTGAAGGAATCGCTCCTCCTATGAGTTGGTTAAGATGAATACGGGAGACAACCTTTGGCAGAAACTTGGGATGCAGGCACAGGGAAACTTTGTCCTTACAGAACATGGTGAATGGGGGATCCACCATCATGGCCCCCAATTCTCCTACCCTTCTTGTGGAAGTAAGAGCTACCAGGGAAGTAACCTTCGTGGAAAGAAGGGACAAGGGAGCATGAAGCCAATGGTTCAAACGGTGATTTCATTCATGTTGAGAGAATGAGGTTGAAGTCCCATTGGAGAGCGATAGGTTGAATGGGGGGACAGATTCTGAGGAGACCCAAGACTGGGTTAATCTTTTGTGGGCCCCTGGCACCTGGACAGTTTGCCCTCCTCCTAGATAGCTTGGAAAGGGGCTCGATCTTGCTGGGGAAGCTTGTCTGTAAAGTCCTCCAATTTACCGTAATTGAGAAAGTGTCATTTGGCCAATAAGGCCTGGTAGTTGGAAATCCAAAATTGGAGACTGGCTGACGAGCACCCCAGAAGGTCCAGCTGCTTACCCTCCTTGTCTGCCAGGGTGCATCACTGCTTGTATCATGAGGGAATGGGGTGGAGGATGAGAGAACAGAAACTCAGACCCCTTAGCCAGTACATGGTACCCTCTTTTCTGCCCGCCAAACAGTTCAAGCTGACTGAAGAATGGCATCATTGATCGGTAGAACAACCCTGGTCGGTACTGAGGCCTGAAGCATGTCAAGAAGCTACCACTGTTTTTCCTGTCCTTCCTCCAGTGGATGAATATGGAGCCTCTCAGCCACCCGGCGTAGGAGGTCTTGGATGGGGTGACCAGATAGCAAATGTGAAAAATCGGGATGGGGGTGGGGGGGTAATAGGAGCCTATATAAGAAAAAGACCCAAAAACCGGGACTGTCCCTATAAAATCGGGACATATGGTCACCCTCGTCTTGGATATGATGAAAACGATCTGGAGACAAGGGTTGAGCTGAGGACACAGCTGCGTCTAGAGAAGATTATGGGAATTACTTCTGTTCCGGCAGCACTGTTAGAGCCAAACTGAATGACTCATCTTGCAAAACTGGTTCCAAATACCCAAAGCGGGGAGAGGGGTGAATCCTGTCTTGCTGAATGGGGAGGCTCCGAAGGTAGATATTGCAGCCAAGACCCCCCTGTGCGACCCACAAGACGGATCCATTGGATGCTGTGGAGGGCCCCAGGCAATGGGATAACAGTGGTTTCTCATTGGGGAAAAAGAAGGGACTCTCACAAAGTTGGCGGTCCCTTGGATATTCATAGCAGCGGTAGAGGATTGGCAGCCCCTGTGCTCCATCCGAATCCTCCAATGAGAACTCAGAGCCCGGTTCAAGTGGCAGTACCATCGGAACCGGGGGAGACTGTCTGAACCGGAGGGGAGTGGGTGGAAGCGTGACTCGACTGAGGGAAGTCCAGAGTTGAAGATCATACCCCCGCTAGGCGTCGACTGTGCAGGAAGACATGGAGACCTCACTTCCCCCCGAGCAAAGAGTTAATCGGGTCCGGGTGCCGTCTCCAACCTCCCCGGTGTTAGCGGCACATACGTCGCAGCCGGAACCAGAGCTGGAGCGGAGGGCTGGTTCGGAACCGATGCTTCCCTTGACTTAGGGGGTGCGTGGCTCGATGGTTGGCACTGGTGGATCTGGCAGGTCTGTGTGACTTCTTGTGCTTGTGAGCCTTGGTAAGCCCCAGTTCTCAGTGGCTGGAACTGGTGGAAGACGCATGGGCCTTCTTGGGCCTGGAGGAAGACTTACTGACATCCTTAAGTGCATGCATCCTTGGCTCCCGACTAGGCCCTGGCACGGGGTCCATAGTACTGGTACCAGCGGAACCGGACATGATCTCCACCATTGGAGGTGCACTTCTGGGTTTTTCAGGTTGATGTATGCGGGGTGGTTCCCCGGCCTGGATCCGACTGCGGCCTCTTGGTGCTTTTCGAGGTGAAGAGCCCGACCTTCTCATGTATGGGAAGGATGGGCCGATGCTGCACCTGGATGAAATGTGAGCTTCTCCCAGGCAGGAGAGGCAGCGTTGGTGCTCATCACTGACTGAGAACGAACACGGGCAGGAGGCGCAGATCTTCCACCCCGGCGTCTCTGGCATAAACCAGTACCCAGGCGTGGGTTCTGGATTGGGATGGGGTGGGGACCGGTGAAAACAGAGCCCTACAGTCTCTTAGCTCCTAAAACTACCACTAAGCACTAAAACTAGAACACAAACCTGAATAAAAAGAACTTTGTACAATTCTAAAGTGGGGGGAGGGTTTGTTTAAGTGCGTGAGAGACAAGAGGACACTAGCAGATCCGACTCGGACCATGTGGCGGTGAGGAGAAACTGAAGGTGCGGTCGGTCCACCCTGCCTGTTAACGCCTCGGACAAAACCATAACGCGAAGCCAGGGCGCATGCACGGACCACCAAACGCTCCTACTTTCAAATGCTCCAGCTCCGGGCACATGGCGTAAACCCTCCATGGAATACAATAGGGACCATCACTCGAAGAAGAACAAAGGGCTAAGGAGGGGCCAGGTGGGGGTTGTTAGGGGTGGGCTGCTGACAGCTGGGGACACACTCCCCTGAATTGGGACTAGAGAGGGGTCAGAGGGCTGTAGGCTCAGGGCTCACCACGATGGACCAGGCTATAACTCTCTCTACGCTGCGTTCCAGACATCTAATAAACCCATTTGAAAAACTCATTCGGAGAACACTTCAATCTCCCTGGACACTCAATAGCAGACTTAAAAGTGGCCATTCTTCAACCAAAAAACGTCAAAAACAGACTCCAAGGAGAAACTGCAGAACTGGAATTAATTTGCAAACTGCACATCTTCAAATTAGGTCTGAATAAAGACTGGGAGTGGCTGGGTCATTACAAAAACTAATTTCCCCCTACTATTACTCACCCCTTCTTGTCAACTGTTTGAAATGGGCCACGTTGATTACCACTACAAAAGTGATTTTTCCTCCTGTTGATAATTGCCCTCTTCCATTTAATTGAATTGGTTCATTAGCACTGACCCCCCACTTGGTAAAGCAACTCCCATCTTTTCATATGCTGTGTATTTATACCTGCTACTGTATGTTCCACTCCATGCATCTGATGAAGTGGGTTTTAGCCCCCGAAAGCTTATGCCCAAATACATTTGTTAGTCTCTAAGGTGCCACAAGGACTCCGCGTTGTTTTTGCGGATACAGACTAACACGGCTGCTACTCTGAAACCTGAGACCAGGCAGAGACGCCCTGACAGTTCCTCCCCCAGGCTGGCTTCAGAAACTGCCTCTTTCCCGGCTGCATCTCCCTGCTAGGGCTACTCCTCTCTCGAGATTAGAGGAACATCAGCACCTGAAGCTGCAGGGAGGGGAGTGAGAGAAGGGAGGCAACAGATATAAAGCCAGGGAGAAGCTGCACACTGACCCCATTCTCCTCTCCCTGGCCTGGGAGAAGAGACGGGAAGGGGATACTAGAGAAGAACCTCTCCAGGCCAGAGGCAGCCCTCTGAACTGACTATTTCAAAGGCATGTGGATGTGTGTGGAAGCGCCAGGGTCAGCGCTAAGGACCTTTGCTTTGTGTGTAGGTTCCTTTGTTCATCGGCGTGGGTGTGAACTCAGCACCAAGGCTGGCGTCAGGATTGTTCGTCTGACCTCTGCTTGGGATCTGCTTCGTATTTCGTGTTTGTATTTTTATGTTTAGAGGCTGGGGGCGGGCGGTGTCATGGTCAATGCTGTGTGACAAATCTCTGTCCTTGTCTCTGGGGGTCCCGCGTTTCCTGGCGGATTTCGCTAGCCTCAGAGGTTCGCTGTGACCCTCCACATAGCCCTTCTCTCTCTAGAGGCAAGGGTCACAGCCTACTGAGCCATTTTCATCATAAGCCAGCAAGGGAGATGAGGAGAAGCAACCCTCCCTCGCACAGTCTCTGTTGTCTCCCAGTGTCAGTGATTAATCAAGGAGGGGAGAGGGGAGCCCGGGCCCGCCCTCTACTCCGGGCTCCAGCCCAGGGACCCTAAAATTAGCAGCTATGGAAGCTGACTTTTTGGAAATAGGACGTGTACAATTCCCTGGGCCACTTCCCCACAGCATCCCCCACTTCCTCAAGATCCACTTCACCCTTACCTCAGGGCCTCCTTCCTTGTGCCTGATATGGTTTGTACTCCTCAGTCTCTCCAACAACGCAGCTTCCTCCTACAGCTCTTGAAACGCCTCACTGACTAACTGGGAGGTTTTTAACTAGTTCCAGACAGCCCTTGATTGGCTTCAGGAGTCCCAATCAATCTAGCTATCTCCACTGCTTTCTAGAAGGATCTTAATTGGCCCCAGGTGTCTTGATTAACCTGGAGCAACTGCCATTTGGTTGCCATGGTACCAGGGATTTGTTTAGCCTGGGGCTAACATACCTGTTCCTCACTACTTTACTATAGCCATCTGGCCTTGCCCCGTCACAACTGGTTTGATTTGTGACGTGAGCGACAAGTTCGTGAAAATCTTTTCAAGGGATTTTTCTCTTCCTTGAAAGATAATCTCCGTGTGAAATCTCACCTGGTGTGTATGACTCTAGGGGTTCCCCTTCTTTTCTCTCCAGTTCAGAGGGCAGCGTGTCTGGAGAGGGAAAAGAGATGAGGTTTCAGGCTGGCACGTTTACAGAGACATCCTCACTCGTAGCTGACAGAACTATGTTTTAATTACGTGAGAGAAAACATTGGCGAGGGACAGGGCCGCGCCTAGATCTTTAATCAAAGAATCTGACACTTTTTCTATTTTCGCTTTCGTTCCGGCATCTCACATCCACAGAAATGTCCATTAACCCTCCCACCTCCCCCCAGCAGATACGACATGGGAGAGGGATTTCTCTCTTCCTCCAGACCCCCGTCAGTTTTGCTCATTCTCCGTGGGCATGTTTTCATAACCTAGACCCAGATCCTGCCAAGAGTTTTAGCATGAATGGACCTTTACACCCTTTGGCTCATTTGACATGAATGGGCTTTGTGGAGACTTTGCAGGATCAGGGCCCTGAATGGCAAAGCTTTACCCAGGCCACGCCCCTCTATCCCTGCTCCACCCCATTCCTCCTCCGCTCTTCCCTCAACGCCTCCACTTCCTGCCCACCCAGGAGCACCCCTTGAGCCTGCAGCTGCTGGGGAGGAGGCACAAAGGGCTCCTGTGTTGTAGGGATTCGCCTGGGTTTGCACCTTTGGCCCACACGAGCTGCCACATGCGGCCGGAGCACAAGGATGGGCTGGGTCCACATTTCAAAAGTGACCTGTAATTTAGGGTCTAAATTTTGGGGGTCAAACTTCAGGCCCCGGGGGCCTGGTTCTCCAAGGTGCTGCATATCCCACTGGCTCAAGCTGCAGCGGTGGGTGAGTCACAGCTCTGGCGCACACGCTCTGCAGTTCAGCCGTTGGGAGAGAGAAACCGAGGCACTCACATTTTGCTATGTTTTTACCTTCACGATTTTACCCAAGCTCACAGAGTGAATCACCGTGAGACATCCCGGTGCCTGGCCCCTGCTACATCTGCTCCGTTTCTCCACTTTCTGGTTTTTATTGAATTGGTACACATTGTAATTATGAAGCGACTGGCCAGAGCCCATCTCGTCCCACGGTCTCAGAGACACACTCTTATTTCCCCTCCTAGATTCCTTCTTGATACCTTTGAACTTCCTCAGAGTCTCTGTTAGAGCAAAAATTTTCTGGGAGAAATTGCTGCGTCTCTCTGCCAGCTCCGGAGAAATCTCCACTGGCTGCTGGAACTTCCCCGTCTCACATCTGGAGAGAGAAAATTTCACGTGATTATATTTCGTTTACAGACTCATTATCATTCCTTGCTGGTGGAAGTTGCTGCTCTATGGAGCCTGGAGTTAGAAATCCTCTCCTCCCAGCCTCCGAGCCGGTGCAGCACAGCCCAGGGCTGTGCAATCTTCCCCCATAGGCCCCATTAATATCCTTCCAACCTGGCCTGCAGAGAGCAGATCCGAGGATGAAAGAGGCCCATCTTTCCCACGTATTAGATAATTCCAGATTCTTGTATAGCGGGGGAGGGAGGGAGAGCCACGTACCTGCTCAAGGTGCTTCTGATATCCTAGAGGGGGGAGAGAGAGAAAAACAATCTCAGTCCCTCATGCCACACACTGGGGTATGTGGGAAAGGGATTTTGCAGATAATGGGGAAAGAGGCACTGCCCTGGCCCCAGGGCCATGCATTGGCTGAGTTAATGTCATCTCGAACAGGAATAAGTCTGTAACTTGTCCAAGAGCAACAATAATTCACACGTCAGCAATGCACACACTGAGTCACGCTGTGAGCTGTGATGGCTGGACCCCAGTGCCCATGCTGTCCTGTCCCTGTGTCGGGATCTGGGATGTATTTAACTCAGTCTCACCTGCAGCAATTCACTCGCTGGCTTCTGACACTTCCCCTCCAGCTCACGGATCAGCTCGCTGAGCCGGGAAATCTCCTCAGAGAGTTGAGTGACATTGTCGTGCTGTAGCTTCACAATCTCCTCGTCCAGCTTTTCCAGGTGGGCCAGCAGGAGTCGCTCTTCTTCCTCCAGAAACGTCTTCAGTTGCTGAAACTCAGACACAATCTCCCGCCTCTCCTTTTCTGTCTGTATCTGTTTTTTTAAAAAAGGGGTGGGGAAAGGGACATATAGAGAACGTCTAGGGTCTTTCACAAGTGCTGAGCGTGCAGGAGAGAGAATTGCCTTACATCTGACACTTGACACAGTAGTTACTAGGGAGCGGATTTCGTAACACCTTCCTCTTTGTTCCTAATATCTCTTCATGGAATGTGTCCATGTCTCACAGGGGCAGGGCACTATGTCATCAGAGACTTGTCTCAGTCGTGACCCAGAGCAGCAGGAGGCAGAGATGCCAGAGAAGAAAAAAGAATGAAACAATTATTTAATAGTGCAAGAAATGCCTGCGGGCTCCGGCTGACGGCACTTTCTGCGATATAGTCCGTTCAGCTTGGAAGGAGAGTTAGGAAAGCCACAAGAGCTAGAAATTAACTCATTCCTTGGAATGGGAGCTCCGCTTCTGTAGAAAATGAGGTGGGCCTGATCCTGGGAGAGGCCTTCTCAAGCCCCCTGCACGTGTGCGGGTGCAGACATGACTCTAATCCCCGGTCACGGAACAACGCACACAACAAGTCCTGAGTACTGTGTCCAGTTTTGGGCCCCACACTACAAGAAGGATGTGGAAAAATTGGAAAGAGTCCAGCGGAGGGCAACAAAAATGATTAGGGGGGCTGGAGCACATGATTTATGAGGAGAGGCTGAGGGAACTGGGATTGTTTAGTCTGCAGAAGAGAAGAACGAGGGGGGATTTGATAGCTGCTTTCAACTCCCTGAAGGGGGGTTCCAAAGAGGATGGAGCTTGGCTGTTCTCAGTGGTACCAGATGACAGAACAAGGAGTAATGGTCTCAAGTTGCAGTGGGGGAGGTTTAGGTTGGATATTAGGAAAAACTTTTTCACTAGGAGGGTGGGGAAGCACTGGAACGGGTTCCCTAGGGAGGTGGTGGAATCTCCTTCCTTAGAGGTTTTTAAGGTCAGGCTTGACAAAGCCCTGGGCTGGGATGATTTAGTTGGGGTTGGTCCTGCTTTGAGCAGGGGGTTGGACTAGATACCTCCTGAGGCCTCTTCCAACCCTGATATACTATGATTCCTCATTCCCCAAGGCCACAGAGGAATCTGCCTACAAAGAGATCTCCCTTCCCCAGCTCCTTGCTGGTTAATAACAACAGGGACCTACCCGATACTGCTGGCTTGTCCCCTCGCCAGTCACTTTAAATCCCTTCAGCTTTTCTTTCTCTTCCTTCAGAGTCTTCAAATGGGCCTGGAACGTCTCCTGGTGAAACAGAAATGCATTGGTTGTTTATTTGTGTCTAGTGAGTGTTTTCCCACCCAAGAATCTGTAGATGACGGTCTGTCATGGAGTCCTCGGGCGATGCTCTAGAACTGCTCCCTACATGCTGGGGCCCAGCGAGCCAGACACCCCCGTTTGCCCTCACTCCTCATCCCTAGCCAGCTCCAAACTTAAACTCCCTCCAGCCCCTCCTTCTCTGGGCTTTGTCCCTTTCCCGGGCCAGGAGGTCACCTGACCTCTTTGTTCTCCCACACCTTTAGCATATCCTTGCAACGGGGAAGGGCCCCGGCCATTAGTTGCCAGGAGACGGAGGGTCGGCCAGAAACTGAGGCACCCACACAGTATTAAGAACAGCCCCACTTCATCACACTGTTAGCCCTTTCTGACATCAGGGACACGAAGGAAATGATTCCTCATGAATGGAGACTGGGAGTGTTTTATATTCAGGCAGCTGAGAATTATTTGTCCTTTTCCTCCATTGAGTTAAACCAGGGGAGAAAGCTGGAGTCACATGATGGTGAATCAATAACCCAATTGTTTAGAAAGCTTAACTAACAAAGTGATACCAACCCCAGAAGCCATCAGGGTTAGAAATACCAAAGGAGCCCAACTCCCATTGAATTTCAGCCCTTAACCCCGGGGGATTGGACAGGTTGGACAGAACTGGGCTAAGCACTTGGGCGGGTGATTTGTGTTAAGAACGGTTGCTTTATGAGATCCCAATCCCTTTCATTTGCAATGCCCTCTGGGTAGCGACCCCCCCGTTCCTAGCAAAGCTACCAGAAGCAATGGACTCTGGGAGATGCACAAGGCCGGGATTGTCCCCCACTGTTTTGTGCAGGGCCCAGTCCAGTGGAGGTCAGGTCTCATGCTTGGTCTGCAGGAGCTGCCTGGATGATACAGACTGTGATAAAAGTCCCCCTTCCCTGGTCTGAAGGCAGCACTCCCAGGTACACTGGCCTGCAGTGCACGTGACCGAAACCTCACCGATCCTTCCACAGTTTCATTTGAGTTGCAAGTTCCCTTATTTCACCGGGGGAAGTGATTTGAAAATGGCGCTCCAGCTTCCCAGAGAAACGTCGCCCACATCAGTCATCTGTCCTGCCTTCATTTCTGCCTCTCACGCCACATCTCTCTATGCCGGGGGCCGGCAACCTTTCAGAAGTGCTGGGCCGAGTCTTCATTGATTCACTCTAATGTAAGGTGTCGTGTGCCAGTCATACATGTTAACGTTTTTAGAAAGTCTCTTTCTATAAGTCTATAATATAGAACTAAACTGTTGTTGTATGTAAAGTAAAGAAAGTTTTTTAAATGTTTAAGAAGCTTCATTTAAAATGAAAATGTAGAGCCCCCCTGGACCGGTGGCCAGGACCCGGGCAGTGTGAGTGCCACTGAAAATCAGCTCGCGTGCCGCCTTTGGCATCCGTGCCATAGGTTGCCTACCCCCGCTCTATACATTTCTTTCCATATCACTGTTCATTAGGGTGACCAGAGGTCCCGATTTTATAGGGACAGTCCCGATATTTGGGGCTTTGTCTTATATAGGCTCCTATTACCCCCCACCCCCTGTCCCGATTTTTCACACTTGCTGTCTGGGCACCCTACTGTTCATACAGTGAAAGCTTTATAGAGCAGAAAGATGCCGGGGGCAGAAATAGAGTCTGATCAGCAAGTTGGGGTGAAATGAACCTGTCATTAAAATGCAGTTAGAATGAATTAGATGGGGCAGCGATTCCTTACCTCGTACTCCTGGGCAGCCTCCCGGATGGGAACCACCGTGTGAGCGGCGTGAGCCCGGGATGCATCACACATCACGCAGATGGGGGTTTGATCCTCTTCACAGAACAGCTTGAGAGGCTGCCGGTGCTCCCCGCACACTCTCTCCCATCCTGCATCCTCAATTCCCCGTAAACTCAGCTGTTGGACAATTTCTAGGACATTCGCCAGCTGCCTGTTGGGTGTGAGGTTTCTCTGCTGAGCAGTTTCTCCGCACTGAGGACAGGAGACGTCTGTGTCCGACCCTTCCCAGCACCGGCTGATGCAGGCTCTGCAGAAACTGTGCCCGCAGTCTATAATCACCGGGTCTTTAAAATACTCCCGACAGATGGGGCAACTAGCTTCAGCCTGGAGACATCGTGCAGGGCTCTCTGCAGCCATGGCTTCTGTCTAGAGAGCCCCAGTGGTAAGTTTCACTTTCCTGAATTCAGAGGTGCACTCCACCTGCTACAGGAACTGGGTGTTTCCTTTCCTGGAATTGACTCACACTGTTTGCTGCATCGGAACAAGCCCCCTGGTAACATTACCAGCCCCGGGGGCTTTTGTGATCAAAGTGCCAATAAAGTGCTGCCCCACCTGCAAACAGCCGCTGTGCCGGTGTAGAGGGTCACTAGGACCTCTCGTGGGTGCCAGCAGCCACCGGTACAGATGGGCTTGCCAGAGCAGGTGTTTAAGGAGGGATAGTTTGAAACTCACAGGCTGCATCCGATGAAGTGGGCTGTAGCTCACGAAAGCTAATGCTCAAATAAATGTGTTAGTCTCTAAGGTGCCACAAGGACTCCTGTTCTTTTTACAGGCTAAAAACTCAGCTAAGCTGGAATCAGTGTTTCAAATATCTGCTTCTCACTTAAACCAGGGCTGCTCTGGCTCAGTGCGTTGCCAGCTCCCATGATTTCATCTCATGGAGTCTCACGATATTTGCTGTGTTTGTTAGACCCCCAGCTCCTGAAAGCATGTGATTAGGGGAGACTCTTGCCCAGGGCCGGCTTTAGGCCGATTCAGCCGATTCGGCTGAATTGGGCCCCGCGCCAAGAGGGCCCCGCGCCGCAGCTCTCCACCCTGCCCCCAGCTCACTTCCCCCTCCTCCCCTCCCCTGCACGCTCCGCCCCCTGAATCAGAGGTTCGCGGGAAGTCTGAAAAGAAGCAGGGGCGGGCAGACAGGCTGGCAGCACCAGGTAAGCTGGGGTGGCAGGGGGCGTGAAAAGGGCTCCGGGGAGGCGCGGCCCAGTCCAGCTCCGGCCCCGGGGCGCCGGCCCGGCCCACTCGGCTCGGCTCCGGCCCAGGCCCCGCGTCCCGGTTCGGGCCCGGCCCTTGTCCGGCCCCCCAGCTCAGCTCCAGCCCGGCCCCCTCGGCTCGGCTCCGGCTCAGGCCCCGCAGCTCGGCTCCGGCCCGGGCCGGCTCGGGTCCGGCGGCTCGGCCCCCCCGGCTGAGCGGCTCCGGGTCCGGCCCCGGCCCCCGTGGCTCGGGCCCCCCCGTGGCTGAGCGGCTCCGGGTCCGGCCCCTGCGGCTTGGGCCCCCCCGCTGGCTGAGCGGCTCCGGGTCCGGCCCCCCCGGCTCGGCCCCCCAGCTGAGTGGGTCCGGGTCCGGATCTGGCCCCCCCCAGCTCAGCCCCCCCGGCTGAGCGGGTCTGGGTCCGGCCCCCCCGGCTGGAGCTTGTGGCAAGCCACGCCCCCAGGAATCGGGCCCCGCTCTTGCTAAAGCCGGCCCTGCTCTTGCCACTTCTTTCCAAGTATCCTTAAGCCTAAACTCCTTCAGCAACCTGGGCCCTGGCTCTGTTCCAGGCACAAACCATGTTTGCTGAGGTCAGAATTAAGGATTTGCTTTGCAGGGCGAGTGAGATGAATACATTGAGTGCAGCGCATAGACCACGTCCTGTCAAAGGAACATATCTGGGCTGGGGCAGCGTCCCGCTGACAATGGTTTTAGGAGTGTGTCCATAAGAACAGCCACACTGGGTCAGACCAAAGGTCCATCTAGCCCAGTATCCTGTCTTCTGACCGTGGCCAATGCCAGGTGCCCCAGAGGGAATGAACAGAACAGGGAATCATCAAGTGATCCATCCTGTTGCCCATTCCCAGTTTCTGGCAAACAGAGGCTAGGGACACCATCCCTGCCAACCCTGGCTAATAGCCATTAACGGACCTATCCTCCATGAAGTTATCCAGTTCTTTTTTGAACCCTGTTATAGTCTTGGCCTTCACAACTTCCTCTGGCAAGGAGTTCCACAGACTCTGTAGCAGAGAATGGAGTAGGTATTCCCTTGAAATGCATATTTCTTTGCTTTTCAAAGTTGAGGCTGTAGTGAAAATCTATCTACACTTGAGTAACCTAATCTGCCTTTCTGCTGTTTTTTTTTAATGTATATGCATTACACAGGATTAAAATTTCACCCGCTAATTCAGTATCCCAGGTTTAGACTGGACAGGGGGGATGTGAAAAAACATAAATCTCTGCCAGGATCTTTGATCAGGGTTTTGGGGTACGAGAATGATCCAGATAATACATAGAATAATAATAAAACCTACTGCAAGTATGTTGGATTAAAAGTAATAATTAATACATTAATTATTTTGGGGAAAATATGGTCCGGTACAGACCCTGGATTTGGCTTGTATTATTAGAAAGAGATATGTCTCTCAGCCTTGCTTGAGTTTGTGCTAAGTGAAGCAGGCCTGTTAATTTGCAAGGTCTGTGCTAATTGTAAAAAAACATTCAGAGACTAAGAGTTTGTCCTAAAAGTGGTAAGATAACAACGTTACAAATGTTTTTCTGAATTCAGGAACAAGATTTGTTGTTCCTCCACTTTTACATTCCTATCTTGCTTGTTTTCTTTTCATGTGTGACAAGTGGCATGGATGGATTCATTGGAGTCTGTCATGCCCCAGTGATTTGAGAATGGTTATGTTAAGTGAAATAGGGTATGATTGTAAATTAGGGTTACCATCCGTCCGGATTCCCCCGGACATGTCCGGCTTTTTTCAGTTAAAAATAGCGTCCGGGGGGAATTTGTCAATGTCCGGACTTCCCCCGCCCCCCATGCAAAGCGTGCGCGGATTACAGGGCAGCCGGCCGGATGGTGCCACTCGCACGGGGCTCCGGCAGCCAGAGCCCTTCCTCCACTTCCCCCCTCCTCTCCCCTGCAACTTGAGGCCTCTCCCTCCCTCCCCCCGCCCTGCATTCACAGATCGCCCGCCGTCGCCTCGGCCTCCGGCAGTCTGGAGCTCCGACCCTGCTCCCCTCCCCTGCTGCCGAGCGCGTTGCTCTGCAGCACAGTAAGGGGGCCGGGGGTCAGAGAAGCGGCAGGGAGGTTCTGGGGGGGGG
>NW_023260552.1:61983-71540 GCF_013100865.1 Trachemys scripta elegans
CCGGCCCAGCGGCGCCGGATTTTCCCGGACATGTTCGGCTTTTTGGGATTTCCCCCCGGACGGGGATTTGAGTCCCAAAAAGCCGGACATGTCCGGGAAAATCTGGACGTATGGTAACCCTAAGAGAGAAGCCCGACTAGTGTGAAGTGCTTTGGAATATGCTTGTTTGGAAACTAACCCCAATAAACATTGCGTTATCTGCGCTTCGGACTTCTGGTCTTTTGCTGCTTGCTGTCTGCGTGACAAGAACCAGGGAAGTGGGAGGGTGGAGGGAAAGCCCCCTAACAAACTGTCTGATTGGAAGTCACATGATCCAACAGACTCAACTTGTGCCATAAAAATAAGAAGAAAATTTAGAATTAAAAATTCCAAATGAAAAGTCACAGTAAAAAAAAACCCCACAGGGAAGTGCTGTACTAGAAACACAGAGGTCGTTGCTAAAGAGCCTGGCAACTCATGACTTATGCCTGTTTTCAGGAAGTGTTTGCTACGAAAACACAACGTGAATTGCACTTTTCCTCTGCACAGCGTTGACACGGGTAAAGGATGAGGTGCTGAGAGGAATCGGAGAAATAACAATAACACTTTGAAAAAGGATCAGAGCTGGATCTAAAGCGGCTGACCAGGGCGGGAGAACAAGGGACTCGCAGCAGCAGAAAGGTGGGAGCTGCTCAGAGACTTTCCGCAGCCCCGGGAACGGAGAAGCGAGTCCGTCCAACCCGCCAGACGTGGGACACGGAGTTTTGGGGGGAATCTGGAGTCTCCTGTTCCCAGCCCAGGAGCGGGTGTCGGACAGACTCTGCCGCCAGCCCTGCACAAGCCGGGCCGGGGAGATCGCTAGGACCCAGCAGCGGGCTGGGGTCACCGCCCCGGCGGCAGGAAGTGATTCGCATTCGCTCCGCAGTGACTCCGGGTCCTGGAGCCCGGGCTGCAGACGGGACAGAGCCCCCAGCTCCTGGGGGGGCAGCGCTGGGAGGGAAGGTGAGAGAGACCCGCCCCCACCCCCCGGGCTGCAAATCCCAGACTTGTGCCCAGCGGGGCGGCCGCCAGCCCCAGTGTGGGGGGACAGGGGGAGATGGGGGGGGGTTGTGAGGGGAAGAGGTGATGGGGGAGGGGAGGCTGGAATAGGGGGAGATGGGGGGGCTGTGAGGGGGAGACTGGGATGGGGGAGATGGGGGGGGCTGTGAGGGAAGGGGGAGGGGAGGCTGGGATCGGGGGAGATGTGAGGGGGAAAGGGTGATGGGGGATGGGAGGCTGGGATCGGGGGAAGATGTGAGGGGGGCTGTGAGGGGAAGGGGCTGGGGAGGCTGGAGGGACAATGGGAGAACAAGGGGACGCTGGCTGGGGAAAGGGGGGACGGGGGGGGAAGGGGTTGTGAGAGATACGAGAGCAGCTCCCTCACCCCATGGACTGGGAGGGGGGTGGGCTGGAGGCGCTGCCCCCACAGCAGCCATCGGAGATTCCTCCCTACCCCCAAAATGGTAACATAAGCCTTGCAAGTGTGTGTGTGGCGGGGGGATGGAGGGGATTTCCCTGCAGGGCTGCAAATTTACCCAGCAACTATCCATCCTCCGCCTCACCTCCCACACTCGGCTCTTGATTTAATATTTTGTTTCCAGACAATTTCGTTATTTGGGGCTCTGACTCCTGGGCTGACCGGCCTGACTGGGTGCTGTTCTGATTTCTGTGCAGGATTCGGTGTCACTCCAGAGTCACTGCCAGCCCTGGCTGGCAAGGAGTGGAATTCGGGGTTGGTTTGGTTCTGGTTCAAGACACCCCAAAATGGTTCAGATACCAGGCAGTGCCAGGGGGCGGGTAGGAGCGGCTTCCTTCAGTGGGGAACTGAATTTGGGGCCTGTGTCCAGTGGGGCATTTGGAAGGAGGAGCTGCCGCTGGGGCTGGGTGGTGGGAGGCCCGTCTAAGGGGGAGAAAAGTTGGGGAACCAGTACCTTTTTCCTTGGGATTGAAGAGTTAGCATTACTTCTGGGACCGGGAGCCCCCCACTTCTTCCCTCCTACCTTCCTCTCTGCTCCTAGGGGCTGTCTCCTCTTCTCCTCCTACTGGGGCACGCCCTGCCGGAGCAATCGCCTGCCTGGGTCTTATTGATCATGAAGGAAAGAGCAGAGAAGGGTTCATTTTATTTGATCAGATACTGAACTTAAAAACGGCTGAAACACTATGTATTAGAGGGGTAGCCGTGTTAGTCTGGATCTGTCAAAAGGACAGAGAGGCTGGTGGCACCTTATAGACTAACTTCTGTGTCTATAGACTAAGTTAGTCTATAAGGTGCTACAAGACTCTTTGTCGCTTGAAACTTTATGGTAACTGGTGACCAGTTTTCCCCCCAGTTCAGTTCAGATTCAGGGTTGCTGAGTAAGAGAAAAATTATGGATCAAGTCTGGCTCCAACTCAGTTAAAAAGACCAGTTCAAACTGGTTCTGGTGTGAGTCCGGGCAACGAAATCTGCGGCTTCTGAACTGACCCTGGGGGGAAAACTGGTCACCAGTTACCATAAAGTTTCAAGCGAAACTGTTTCTCTCTGCCCCTAGAGTTAGTTGCTTTTTCTGGGTCAGACGCTGCTGCCTCCGACGTCGTGATCTGGGAGCCCAGACTGAGCAGCTGCTGCTCCCCCAGCCGGGTCTGTGCCGGGGGGAGACCTTTATTAATGCCCCCTCTGTGCCCAGCTCAGGTGGGGACTTTCCCCCCGTGGCTGGAACTAGCCCCGGGCTCTGCCCGCACCAGCCCTGAGCCGGAGCCTCCAGGCGATGCGGAGAGAACTGCGGGAAAGTGCTGGGGACGGGCAGGAAAGTGACTTTTCAGGGACCAGCGGGTGAGTTTGTACCAGAGAGGAAGGGGCTCCCCGTGTGTCTGCGGGTCCCGAGGGACACAGCCAGGCTCTCCCTGGAGAGCAAACACCCCGGGAACGGGACAGTCACCAGTTCTCCCAGGCGGAGCAGAAAGGGAAGGGGACGAGAAGGGGAAGGGTGACAGCGAAACGGGCAGCAGGAGAGAGAGGTTCCCAGCTCCCAAACCTGCCCAAATCCAGTCACTGCGTCACCCGGGGCAGATTGAGTGTCCTGGGAACAAGGTGAGGAGTAGAGTGAGGAAAGGCCAGTTCCTGCCCCTGTCAGGTCACGGCCCTGCTGGGTGGATGTGCTGTCTGGGGGACAATAAACAGAAAAATGGCCACGGTCTGTCTAGCCCAGTATCCTGTCTTCCGATAGCGGCCAGTGCCAGGTGCCCCAGAGGGAATGAACAGAGCAAGCAATGATCACATGATCTTGTCATTCTCTCTTCACTTCTAGCAGTCAGAGGCTAGGGACACCCAGATCACGGGGTTGCATGGCTGAGCAGGTTGGCTAGTAGCCCTTGATGGACCTGTCCACCATGAATTTATCTAGTTCTTCTTTGAACCCTGTTATAGTCTCGGCCTTCACAACATCCCCTGGCAAGGAGTTCCACAGGTTGAATGTGCGTTGTGTGAAGAAATATTTCCTTGTGTTTGTTTTAAAGCTGCTGCCTATTAATTTCGTTGGGTGACCCCTACTTCTTGTGTTATGAGAAGGAGTCAACAACACTTCCGGGGAACAATGTCAGGGGGAATCCACCCAAGTGGCTCCTTTGATTCTGCTTTTTTTCTAGCATTTGTCTCAGAGCCTCTGTCCCTGGCAGGGTTTAAAATTGCCTCGGGGGGTCCAGCCCTGGTGGGAGGGGCCGGGTCATTGTTGTAATGAAGGGCCAGAGGCTACAGGAGAAGCGTTTCGGTGGCTGCTGTCGGCATAAAATCTCCACCCCTGCAAGAGGCAGTAGCTGTGTGGGTGGGAGAAGCTCTCCCGAGTGACGTCAATTATACCCAAGGAAGCCTGAGCGTAGACCAAGCCAAAACGACGGAGGGTTTTCCCAGGGTGGCAGAGTCTAGAGCGTCTTTCTGCAGGGAAAGACCCTGGGGGGGAATCGGGGTGTGACATGGACCAACGCCCCTTCTGAAAGCTCCCCACTTGTCCCTCTCACCCTGACAGGCTGAAGAATCACGTCCACATTTCGCTCCAGATCGTCCCATCTTCCAGGAGACGGGGAAGAGAAATGGCTGTGGTGTAGCTCAGGTAGGAGATTTTCAGGGAGCTGTGTGTGTGTGTTTGGTTTGTAGCGGGGAGGGGCAGGAAATACACAGGGTGAGGCAGGGAGGGGACGGGATGTAATAAATCGGCTGGGACATGTTCACCTTGGGCCTCGTTTTCTGAACAGGCCCATTGGGAGGGGGTGACCGTCCCCCCATTTCTGAAAGCGGAAATGCCCCATGGACAGGGCTGGGAAAACTGACCAGGTTCTTGGTGCTGGAGCTTGGACCCACTAGCCCAGGGGTCGGCAACCTTTCAGAAGTGCTGGGCCGAGTCTTCATTTATTCACTCTATTTAAGGTTTCACGTGCCAGTCATACATTTTAATGTTTTCAGAAGGTCTCTTTCTATAAGTCTATAATACAGAACTAAACTATTGTTGTATGTAAAGTAAATAAGGTTTTTAAAATGTTTAAGAAGCTTCATTTAAAATTAAAGTAAAACGCAGAGCCCCCCGAACCAGTGGCCAGGACCCGGGCAGTGTGAGTGCCACTGAAAATCAGCTCGTGTGTGGTGTTAGACCCGCGTGCCATAGGTTGCCGACCCCTGCACTAGCCAGAGGCTACTGTGGAATATGAAGGTGGTGGGATTTCTGTCCCGGTCCCCTGCTTGGAGCCTGTAGCTAGCAGGTGTGTGGTAAATGAGAAGACCCCGCTCTCCTCCGTCTGCTGGGAGGAAGCAGGGGCTCTCACCTGCTGGCTCCTCTGAGCAGGGTGGGGATTGGATTCTGCTTCTCCGTCCCTCCTCCTTCGTGACTAGTGGAATTGTGGCCGGGGCAGCAGGCTCTGAGTGGAGGAACTGATGTCGTTTCAGATACCGGTGACCTTCGAGGAGGTGGCTGTTGTATTTCACCACGGGGCAGGGGGCTCTGCTGGACCCCGCTCCGAGAGCCCTCTACTGGGACGTCATGCAGGAGAACGATGAGAATGTGACCTCGCGGGGTAAGGGTTCCCGTCCCCTCGGTTATTAAACGCCGTTGGGTCTGCATTTCTGAATCTGGTCAGCTTCTTCCCTGCTCGGTTAGATTGTAGGGGGAGGGTCGCATTGTCCACAGCTCCGGTGCGCATGACACTTTCATCTCCATACTCCCTCCAAGAGAACAGGGGAGTCAGAAATCTAATGGACATGCTAATTCATCCCCATCTCTCTAGCTTTCAAGGGTCCAGAAGCAGGGTATTGTCCTGCCTATGTAATTTCTCCTTCACCTTCCTTCTTGGGACTAGCTTCATCCATGGCGAGGGCTCCAGGTTCTGCAGGGTAGGAAATAGACAGGAATTTAACACCCAAGCCGTGTGTGTGTCCGTAAGTCCCCCAGAACACAAAGACCTTGAGAACTCCTAGTGAGGTCATGACAGCACCCCCACAGACCCCAAGGGGTCTGAGTTATTACAATCCCATGTAAGGTCAGGCTAAACTCAGGGAATGTCCCTTGTGACAAATACTCTACCAAGACTTCATGCAACTTGACTGTGCCTGATTTCACCCCCTGCGCAGGACTTCCCATTCCCAAACCTGACCTGATCGCCTGGCTGGAAGGAGGGGAAGAGCCGTGGGTCCCAGATCTCCAGGCCTCCAAGGAAAGGGGGCTCTTGAGAGGCACCCACACAAGTGGGTAGGCCCTCTGCTTAGTGAAGAGGGAGAAACAGTAATAGGAAACTTGGAAATGGCAGAGATGCTTAATGACTTCTTTGTTTCGGTCTTCACCGAGAAGTCTGAAGGAATGCCTAACATAGTGAATGCTAATGGGAAGGGGGTATGTTTAGCAGATAAAATAAAAAAAGAACAAGTTAAAAATCACTTAGAAAAGTTAGATGCCTGCAAGTCACCAGGGCCTGATGAAATGCATCCTAGAATTCTCAAGGAGCTAATAGAGGAGGTATCTGAGCCTCTAGCTATTATCTTTGGAAAATCATGGGAGACGGGAGAGATTCCAGAAGACTGGAAAAGGGCAAATATAGTGCCCATCTATAAAAAGGGAAATAAAAACAACCCAGGAAACTACAGACCAGTTAGTTTAACTTCTGAGCCAGGGAAGATAATGGAGCAAGTAATTAAGGAAATCATCTGCAAACACTTGAAAGGTGGTAAGGTGATAGGGAACAGCCAGCATGGATTTGTAAAGAACAAATAGTGTCAAACCAATCTGATAGCTTTCTTTGATAGGATAACGAGTCTTGTGGATAAGGGAGAAGCTATGGATGTGGTATACCTAGACTTTAGTAAGGCATTTGATACGGTCTCGCATGATATTCTTATCGATAAACTAGGCAAATACAATTTAGATGGGGCTACTATAAGGTGGGTGCATAACTGGCTGGATAACCGTACTCAGAGAGTTGTTATTAATGGTTTCCAATCCTGCTGGAAAGGCATAACGAGTGGGGTTCCGCAGGGGTCTGTTTTGGGACCGGCTCTGTTCAATATCTTCATTAACGACTTAGATATTGGCATAGAAAGTACGCTTATTAAGTTTGCAGATGATACCAAACTGGGAGGGATTGCAACTGCTTTGGAGGATAGGGTCATAATTCAAAATGATCTGGACAAATTGGAGAAATGGTCTGAGGTAAACAGGATGAAGTTTAACAAAGACAAATGCAAAGTGCTCCACTTAGGAAGGAAAAATCAGTTTCACACATACAGAATGTGAAGAGACTGTCTAGGAAGGAGTACGGCAGAAAGGGATCTAGGGGTTATAGTGCACCATAAGCTAAATATGAGTCAACAGTGTGATGCTGTTGCAAAAAAAGCAAACATGATTCTGGGATGTATTAACAGGTGTGTTGTGAGCAAGACACGAGAAGTCATTCTTCCGCTCTACTCTGCTCTGGTTAGGCCTCAGCTGGAGTATTGTGTCCAGTTCTGGGCACCGCATTTCAAGAAAGATGTGGAGAAATTGGAGAGAGTCCAGAGAAGAGCAACAAGAATGATTAAAGGTCTTGAACATGACCTATGAAGGAAGGCTGAAAGAATTGGGTTTGTTTAGTTTGGAAAAGAGAAGACTGAGAGGGGACATGATAGCAGTTTTCAGGTATCTAAAATGGTGTCGTAAGGAGGAGGGAGAAAACTTGTTCACCTTAGCCTCTAAGGATAGAATAAGAGGCAATGGGCTTAAACTGCAGCAAGGGAAGTCTAGGTTGGACATTAGGAAAAAGTTCCTAACTGTCAGGGTGGTTAAACACTGGAATAAATTGCCTAGGGAGGTTGTGGAATCTCCGTCTCTGGAGATATTTAAGAGTAGGTTGGATAAATGTCTATCAGGGATGGTCTAGACAGTATTTGGTCCTGCCATGAGGGCAGGGGACTGGACTCGATGACCTCTCGAGGTCCCTTCCAGTCCTAGCATCTATGAATCACCCACGTAATCGCCAGTGTTGACAGCAGTATGTCAGCGGGAGAGTTTCTCCCATCGACTCCCGCCACTCACTGGGGCTGGAGTAAGGCCTCGTCTACACTATGGAGTTTTGTCAACGCAAGTTATGCCGACGTACAGCCACCGCTGTAATTAAACCCCTGTGGCAGGTCCACACTATGCTCCTTGTGTTGGCAGAGCACAGCCACGCCAGCAGCTCTTGCATTGACACAGAGAGCAGAGCAGTGTGAGTAGATATCCCACTGCACAACTGGCCGCAGGGGGCTTTGGGAAGGGTTTGCAGTGCCTCATGGGGCAGGTAGAGCGTCACGTGAGGTAGGTTTCACCCTACTACACGGGAACCTCAGCGTTATGGAGACCTCGGGAACGGGGGTTGTTCCTAACTCTGAAATGTTCGTAGCCCTGAACAAGACGTTATGGGATGCTCCTCAGGGCAGATGGCTCGGAGCAGGGGCTCACAGTTGTGCCTGTGAGCCTCAGCGTCTTCGCCTCCTAACTGTAAGTGGCTGCCCCATGCGTGGTGAGTAGGGGGCGGGGGTGGGGACAGGCAGCCCAGATGTGCCTACCTTTTAAGCTGCAACACAGGCACGGTACAGGATTTGCTGGGGTTTGGTTTTTTGTTTTGTCTCCACTGCTGCCTGATTGTGTACTTCTGGTTCCACGTGGTGTCCGGTTGACTGGTCAGTCTGTAACTGCGGTGTCCGTATCTACTGTCGATTGCCAGCTGCTTTTCACCTGAAGCGTCGGTGTGGGGAGGTGGGAGGAGGGGAAGAGAGAGTGTGTGTGTGTGTGTGTGTGTGTGTGTGTGAGAGAGAGAGAGAGGAGAGACAGAGACACTGTGTGTGTAGGGGAAGTGTGTGTGTTCCCCCCCTCCCACCGCAGCAGCCTGCCCTGCCTGCGTTCCTAGTGCCGGGAAGAGCAAGATTTTGCGTTAATGATGCTGTGATTCCCTCCTACTTCTCCCACAGCCTCCTCTGCCCACAAACCCAGGAGATCCTCCCCTCCCCTCCCCTGTAGTCCAGGCAGGAGTGTGTTTGCTGCCATCCGGCTCAGCCGGGCAGTAGCTATGTAAGCTCTGCACACTGAGGAATTTCAACGCTGCCGGGAGCTTTGAAAGGGGAGGGACGCATGCCTGAGTAGCTGGATGCAGGGCAGCGGAGTTCAAAACAGTGAGCCGCGTGGTCACGGTGGGCATTGTGGGATACTTCCTGAAGGCCAGTTACGGTGATGTAACGAACGCAGTGTCTACACGGACGCTTTGTCTCTCTAACTTTGCCGCAAAAAGCTCTGTGCCTCTCGTCGAGGTGGGAGGGTTTTTTTTGTTGCCAAAACGGGAGAGTTTTGCCAACAAACCTTCATTTGTTTTGTCAACAAAAGCTGCCTTTTGCCGACAAAACTGTGTAGCGTAGACAAGCCCTATCTACGGAGAGGACAGACAATGACTCCTGTCTGGATTGTCTCTCTCTCTCCCAGCAGGTGATGAGCGTGGGAGTGAGAACAAGGAGGAGAATCAACTGCGGGAAGCTCCTGGGAAAGTGGAACCACTGGGGACGTTTCTGAGAAGAGCTGAAGGGAGTTTTTCCCAGTGCTTGAAACAGGGAAAAGCCTGGGGAAATCAGGGCAGGGCAGGGAGGCAGCTGGAACACCATCCGAGGAAGAAACCGGATGAATCCATTCTATGCATGGATCCCAAGGAAACCACAGCTCCGCAGATAAATCACAAGGAAGAAAAACCCTACAAATGTCTTGACTGTGGGAAAAGATTCAGTGTGAGAACAAGCCTGACTATGCATTGGAAAATCCATACAGGAGATAAACCCTATAAATGTTTGGACTGCGGGAAAAGTTTCCATCAGAGTTCACACCTTATTACACATCAAAGACTGCACCTGGGAGAAAGACCCTATAGATGCCTTGAGTGTGGGAAAAGTTTTAATGAAAGTTCATCTCTTACTAAACATGGGAGAATCCACACAGGAGAAAGACCCTATAAATGCCATGAGTGTGGGAAAAGATTTAATTTCAAATCAGCCCTTAATGTGCACCAAAGAACCCACACAGGAGAGA
>NW_023260553.1:0-6000 GCF_013100865.1 Trachemys scripta elegans
GCTCAGTAACACCGCTGCAGCTGGTTGCCCTCACTCTGCACCCCCCCGCCCACTATCAGCGGGCATAGGTCGTCCCTGACTACAGAGTTAGGTCAACGTAAAGCAGCTTAGTTACTTTGACCTAACTCTGTAAGCGTCTACAGCTCCCGCCGATGTAAGTCACCCACTATATCGACTTAATAACTCCACCTCCACGAGAGGCGGAGCGCTTAGGTCGATATGGTTAGGGCGATGCAGTGTCTGTGCAGACACTGCGTTATTTACATCGCCTGTTGGCTGTCAGCCCTGGGGAGGAAGGGGTGGGGCTCCAGCTGCGAACCCCGTGCCGGGCTCACAGTTCCAACTGTCAGCCCCAGGGTGGCGGGGCTCCAGCTGTCAGTGCCCCACAATGCCGCAGTGGAAGTGCTCCTGGTGAGGACGCACACCACGAAAGAAGGGACATAATGTGGACGTGAGTCAACGCTTTGATTACTGCGGTGGCTGTGCGTCGGTGGCTGTGCAGTTTCTCATTGGAGTCTGGTTTTGAAGTTTTTTGGAGAACTGTGACTTTTAGGGTTACTCAATTACAGACCTAAAAGTTTCAATTCTCCAACAAAAAAACTTCAAAAACAGACTCCAAGAAGAAACTGCAGAATTGGAATTAATTTGCAAACTGGACACCGTTAAATTAGGCTTGAATAAAGACTGGGAGTGGATGGGTCATTACACAAAGTAAAAACTATTTCCCCATGCTAATTTCCCCCTACTGTTACTCACACCTTCTTGTCAACTGTTAGAAATGGATCATCCTGATTATCACTACAAAAGATTTTTTCCCCCCTGCTGATAATATCCCACCTTAATTGATTAGTCTCGTTACAGTTGGTATGGCAACACCCATTTTTTCATGTTCTGTGTGTGTGTATATATATCTTCCTACTGTATTTTCCACTGCATGCATCCGAAGAAGTGGGCTGTAGCCCACGAAAGCTTATGCCCAAATAAATTTGTTAGTCTCTAAGGTGCCACAAGGAGGCCTCGTTCTTTTTGCTGATACAGACTAACACGGCTACCACTCTGAAACCTGTCACTTAATCTTTGGCATTATACTGCATACAGTATATTACAGGGCACTGGCTCACTACTGACTTGATGGCCTAGTGTCACCTGTGGTACTGAAGATTTTTTTTTAAAAAGTCACCAGCGTGTCCTCAGGAGAACCATCCCTGCTACATGCAGCTACACAGACTCTGAGCCGGGATATGGAGTTGGTTCTCAATCATTTGTCCTCATCACTCCCAATCATCCCTTGTAGTGGGATACCATGAAGCTACAATAAAGGAGGTGGAGCTGGAGCGGGTCGGGGGGCGGTTAAAATGTCTAAGTAAAAATAGGACTGAAACATGTTTAGAATCTGGGGTGAATTTTTGTGCTTTGGGTCCATTGGTAGTTATTACTTCAGCAGTTGTTTGAGACCTCTAGGTTATGTCTGAGTTTAATGTTTATATCAGACAGTGCAGCGGGGACTGCACTGATCTCTCTATACACTGAGACAAGGATCCTTTTTGTATTTTTCTTTACATGCCTCATTTACAATGAGCAGCTGTGATGACAGCTCCTGACCTATAGCAGTGGCAAATCTGTAAAGGTAAAGACCAGGGCAGAGGGGGAAGATAGGTATCTACATGAAAGGAAGCAGCACACAAACAAGACAGTGGTTATAAGGAGAGTTCCACGAAACCTGCACTCCTCCTCTGCTTGGCAGTGGCCCAAAAGTCAGCTCTGAATCCAGGTCTGGGTGTGTTCTGAGCTCAGATTTCTGTTTTGGGCCCACGTCACTTCCACTTGCAGAAAAGCTGGATCAGAAACACCTCTGATGACAGATGAATGAAAGAACAAAGTTTAACAAAGATAAATGCAAAGTGCTCCTCTTAGGAAGGAACAATCAGTTTCACACTTACAGAATGGGAAGAGACTGTCTAGGAAGGAGTACGGCAGAAAGGGATCTAGGGGTTATAGTGGACCACAAGCTAAATATGAGTCAACAGTGTGATGCTGTTGCAAAAAAAAGCAAACATGATTCTGGGATGTATTAACAGGTGTGTTGTGAGCAAGACACGAGAAGTCATTCTTCCACTCTACTCTGCGCTGGTTAGGCCTCAACTGGAGTATTGTGTCCAGTTCTGGGCACCACATTTCAAGAAAGATGTTGAGAAATTGGAGCAGGTCCAGAGAAGAGCAACAAGAATGATTAAAGGTCTTGAGAACATGACCTATGTAGGAAGGCTGAAAAAATTGGGTTTGTTTAGTGTGGAAAAGAGAAGACTGAGAGGGGACATGACAGCAGTTTTCAGGTATTTAAAAGGGTGTCATAAGGAGGAGGGAGAAAACTTGTTCACCTTAGCCTCTAAGGATAGAACAAGAAGCAATGGGCTTAAACTGCAGCAAGGGAGGTCTAGGTTGGACATTAGGAAAAAGTTCCTAACTGTCAGGGTGGTTAAACACTGGAATAAATTGCCTAGGGAGGTTGTGGAATCTCCATCTCTGGAGATATGTAAGAGTAGGTAGATAAATGTCTATCAGGGATGGTCTAGACAGTATTTGGTCCTGCCATGCGGGCAGGGGACTGGACTCGATGACCTCTCGAGGTCCCTTCCAGTCCTTGAATCTATGAAACAAAAGACAGCATAAGCAGCGCTCAGCCCCATGCACTCCGCTCCCCTCCCACTGGTTCCACAGGCTCATCAAACAAACATGTGTCCGGAGAGGCAGTCAGCCATGACCTCGGCCACTGCAGATGCTGTGTTAACAGGAACTGTTTATAGAATGACATTGCAGGAGTGCTGGGTGCTAACCAGAACCAAAAAAGAGTCTTATTTCTATGGACAACTACTTGCGGTTATTCTTCGCCTTCCATGGCCATCACTAAACAAACCGGCAGTGGGAGGGAAGCCTGAGACCCGCTTTGGAGGAAAAGGGAAGAAAGTGGAGTTGTGACACAATGAGCCAGTATCGCTCCTGTGCCCATCTAATACTAGATAAAAAGGGCTACCCTGCTATTTACTCTGCAGCTACGTAGTAGCTTTCCTTTGAGGGGCTCTAGGTACTTGACAAATCTTACTAACGTCAGTTATAATACCCTTGTGAGGAAAAAAAAGCTGGAGCTGGCTCTGCTGTTAGGTTAGTGCTCATCCATTAGGCCCCATTGCTATGTAAGACCCTTCATAGCTCTGCTCCTCCCTGTTATTTTCTCCTGGTTCTTACTGTGTCTCTCATGGCCTCTCAGCTCCACCAGGGGTACCAGCCTAGACTGCGCGCTTCTCCCACAAGCATCTTGTGCTTTCTTTCATGCTGCCCTTTGCACGTGGAGCACACTCCTGGAACTGATGATCCTTTTCTTCCCCTTCAAGTCCCTTCTTCAGACCCATTCCTGCCATGCCATTGACAGGATTTTGCCAGCTGGCCAGGGCTAAGCATTGAGCTAGTGTGAATGGTTGGTATTTATCTATTTGTATATTTATAGTTTGTTTATTTTTTTTAATCCACTCAAAATATTCAGAGCCACCAAGTTGGGCATATAGCGGCTTATGGAAATCGTGTCTTCTCGCTGTTATCCTTGTCTTCCCTGCCCACTTCCCTTCTGTTGTTTGTTGTACTCGCTCCTTGCATTTGACTTGCAGGCCTTGTGGAACAAAATGTCCCCTGGAAACATCAAGGGGAAGAGAGAAAGAGTTGGGCCAAAGAGTAACAGCCACTTTGACAGGAAAAATGGTCTTGTGAATAAGGCTGGGACTCAGCCACAGACTTCCTGCATGATCTCGGACAAATCAATTAAGTCTCTCTGTGCCCCAGTTTCCCAGGGGGATAATAAAACTTCCTTAGTCTGTCTTGGACAGTTAGATTGTAAATTCCTTGGGGAAATTCCTTGTATATGTGTAGCACCTAGCACTATGGGGCTCCTAGGTGCTACCATAATACAAATAAACGAAAGTAACATCTATTTGGGTGATTTAGGCCTTTTCTGAGTTTGATTCTTAAGATGGATGAAGGTTCTTATTTTGTGGACTATTTTCCATCCATAATTGGCTTGGGAAGCATCACTACATCTAGGTTTTTGGCATCACATGGGACAGCATTGGGAATAGTAGCTGGCCCCTGCCCGGGGGGATTGTACTTGTGTTCGTGGGGGGAGGGAGGGATGAAAAAAGAGAGACATATTTCATGTTGGAAAGAGAGGACATAAATGAAAAGAGTTGAGGAGTCTGCGTAATGTTGACAGACCCCAGTTGTTGGGATCGAACTGGGGACCTCTGGAGCATAGTGTATGAGCCTCTACTGCATGAGCTAAAAGCCAACTGCTTCTTAGCTAACGCTGTAGAGCAGACTCATTTCATCTCTTTCTCTTTAAGTGGTCTCGGTGCCACTAGTGGGACAGAACACACTTCGGAGGTGTGTGGGTTACGTCTGCACCCTGTGAGAGACCCTAGGTCCAATGATGAGCTTCTGTTCTCAGAAGCCAAAATCACAAAGCGACCATTCCTTCTCAATTTCTCTAGAGCCCTACCTACCCAACAGGTGATACAGGTACTAAGTACTAAACAATAAGAGCAACCACAACCTAGGGTATTACTTTTATCCATGCCTATCACAACATAAAGGGCCTGTTGAAGTCAGTGGAAAGACTCTTCTTGACTTCAGTGGCCATTGCATCAGACTCAATAAGAGCCTTGTCTCAGAGGAATGCTCCCAGATAGGAGGCGGCAAACTATTTGATGGTAACCATACATCAGGCATCACCCCTTATATACTACAGAGTGGCCAAGACGCTGTCAGACAGGTAGTTATAAACGTTAGGATATTGCTGCATGGGTTGGTCTGCCCTGCCATTTAGCAAAGCAGCATTTGCTCTGCTGAGATATACTGTAAAGCAATGGAGAAGAAATGAAGATGTTTTACACCTCCTCCTTTGCTTGTTCCCCTTTGAACAAAAATTCCTTTAATGTTGGAGATTCCCCATGAAGAATGACATATTTACTTTAGCAAGGACCCATGAAAGGCTTGATTTTCTGAAAACCCTGCTTCCTCACACAACCTATCTGTGTTTTTTTCCATTTCTCTGTTGCTGAGAGAACCTTATTTTCTTTAAAGCGATGAGTATTTATCTAGGGTTCAAGGCATCTACCCTGTCCATACTTGAGTCCCTATTTAAGACCCACTTCTGCCATAGTGTCAACAGCGAAAAGATTTGACTTGTATGTGCATTGCATACTGTTGTTCCCCTCTGCCTCTATTTGTCAGTCTGTATTTACATTGTGAGCTTCTCATAGTAGGACCACCCCTTCATGATAAGGTCAAAATGGATTCATCAAGAACAAATTATGTCAAACCAACCCAATATCCTCCTTTGACAGGGTATCAAGCCTTATGGATGATGGGAAGTAGTAGATGTGATATATCTGGACTTGAGGAAGGCTTTTGATACTGTTTCACATGCTTTTCCCGTGAGCAAACTAGGGAAATATAGCCTAGATAAACCTATGAAAAAGGTGGGTGCACAACTGGTTGGAAAATTGTACTCAGAGAGTAGTTATCAGTGGTTCACAGTCCAGCGGGAAGGGCTTGTTGAGTGGGGTCCCACATGGATCTGTCCAAGGTCTGGTTCTATTCAATATCTTCATAAATTATTTGGATAATGTCATAAAGAATGCATTTATAAAGTTTGTGGAAGATACCAAGCTGGGAGAGTTGCATGTGCTTTGGAGGACAGGTATAGAATTCCAAGTGATCTTGACAAACTGAAGAAGTGGTTTGAAATAAATAGGATGAAATTCAATAAGGACAAATGCAAAGTACAACACTTAGGAAGGAATAATCAATTACCCAAACACAAAATGGGAAATGACGGCCTAGGAAAGGAGTACTGCAGAAAAAGATCTTGGGGTTATAGTAGATCACAAACTAAATATGAGTCAACAATATAATGCCAAAAAAAAAAAAAAAAAAAAAAAAAAAAAAAAAAGG